>NW_027512940.1:107500-316132 GCF_048772815.1 Callospermophilus lateralis | reverse complement strand
GAATAAATAATATAACTTTTTTGAACTTTAAATAATGAATTGAACTGATATCTGAAAAATAAAAGGAAATTGTATATTGATATACAATCATTCATTCCAACCAGTTATATATCTAATGGAAATATTAGTGTTTTGGTTTATCATGAAGAGTGTGTGAGTTTTGCTTCAAAATGATTATGGAAATTCAAAATAATGTGTTTGGAAAGAAGTCTCATGAAAAGACCAGTCAAGAAACCCTGACAATACATGTGTTCTGAAGCAAGAAGTGATTAATGTTGAAACAAATGCCTATTAATTTGTGAACTTGTGGATGAAATGTATATCCTATGATGTGCAAAAACTGAAGAAACAATAATGTACCAGTGTCGAATACAAATGAATGACAAATTACATATCATGTCCCATAGGAGTCTACTTGCTTTGATGTTAGACTGGGTCAGATACTGTAGAATAATTAGGATTTGTATGCACCCTTCACTGAAGTTAGTAGTCAGTACTAGGAAACAAATATGTATTTCAGGTGGATGAATATTTCTGATTATAATCTTGTGAAAAGTTGATTATAAATCCACATACATGAACATGAATGAATTTAGAGAGTGTATACTAGACACATATATTTCATATTTGGAAAACTTTGGAGAGTATATCTATATCTATATCTATACACACACACACACACACACACACACACACACACACAACACTCACAGACATTAAAAAGTACCAATATAAATGCCAATCGAAATTCATCAGTAAATATATATCATCCACAGATGCTTCTTCCGGACCCAGTCTCCTCTCCAAACACTCCTCCCTTAACACCTGTTAGTCTAGTCTATTATAATACCCCAGAGGAAAAAGGGACTCTTGCCGCAAAATGGGAAGGCCCCTATCCTGTCATTCTCTTTACCCTTACCGCCGCCAAACTCTCCTTACCAGACAACTGTCTCACTCCCTGGAATCACATGTCTAGGTTGAAGCCACATCACCAGGAGGCCCCACCTGCTGAAGACAGGGCCACCCCAGAGGAACTCCAAGAATCACCTACTGAACCTCCCCTTTACTCCTGCTCTCCACACCCATCTCACCCATTTTAGTTGTGGCTCACACGGTTTTCCTTGCAGCCCAATTCCTCTTAAAGAAGGCACAATGAGCTCTCCCAACACCCTAGTCTTCTCTAACTGCTTGTTTTTTGTGCTCTGCTTATTTTCTGTGCTCTGTCAGGACTGGTCTTTACCCTCCTCACCTACCATGCATTTATTCACTTTTCGGGAACGATACTCAGAACATGGCATGCAGAAGGTCTGCGCAGTGGATGCAACTACTTGCTTCATCCACAACTGCACCTCTATTTTTCTAAAATTGTCACCTTCAAGGACCTTCGTCCCTGGTAGCTGGAACTGGCCTTTCATTTGCTGCCTTTTTGATCAAACAAAAGACTATTGTCATTGGTGGCCTGAGATATATAATGGGTGCCCCTATTGGTCATGCATGTTCCATGATGAACGTGGTAGCTATTCTTACCACTCATTTGGTTACCCTGAAGGGTGGACTTCTAGTTACATAAAGTGGCATAAAGGCTCTTCATCCAGTAACAATGGATGGTATATTTTAGATAAACCTGACCCCAAGGCCAAACGATGGGGCTATGTTGAGTTTGCTGTCTATGCTCGGACAACCTCAGTCAGACCCACAGGGTGGATGACTATTGGCCCCACCCTGATTACGCAACCTAAGGCAAACATCCAGGTAGTCGAACACATTAAGGACTCAGAATCAAAACGTTGAGATCATATCCATAGCTCATCCAAAGAGGATTCAGAGCCTTCAACCCTCTCAGGTCCCCCTCCCACATGGCTCAATTTGCTACACCAAACTTTTTGATTATTAAACTCCACCCCTCTTTCTGTGCCTACTTCTCAGTGCTTTCTCTGTGCTTCACTTAGTCGTCCACTTTTAGCAGCAGTCCCATTAGCGGCAGGAAATATTCCAGCAAAACCCTACAATTTCTCTAAAAAGGACAACCCCTACATGTGACACGTATCCCACTGTGGGAAAGTTATTCCACCAATACTTTATTTCCTTTCATCTGTTTCCACCTGCCAATAATGAATCCTTTACCCATTTGTTCCTTGAGCTACAGCACCCCATAGAGCCCTGTGTTTATGCAACCTGGACATTTCCTCTGGTGTAATGGTTCTTTAAGTACCTCAACCATCAATGTCTCTGGCGCCTGTTTCTTGGTTACTGTAGTTCCTCAGCTATCTTTGTATACTCCCACCGAATTCTGACAGTTGGCCCTACCTTCCCGCACCCGTAGGGTAGTCTTTCTGCCGGTTCTGGTAGGCCTCATTTTAACAACCTCAGTGACAGGTCTCGGACTCTCTGGTGGAGCTATAGGTCATGCTCTATGGGATCCAATGACCTTCAACAAAAACTGCAGGAAACACTCAATACCATGGCTGAGTCTCTGGGTTCCTTGCAGCGGCAGGTTACTTCATTGGCACAAGGGGCTTTACAGAACCAAAGGGCAATTGATCTTCTCACTGCAGAAAAAGGGGTTACATGCCTATTCCTCAGAGAGGAATTTTGCTATTATGTTAATGAATCTGGGCTAATAAAAAAAAATGTTGTTAAATTGCAGGAATTATCGACCCAATTGCTCAAACCTACCTCCTCCAATCCCATAACGGGGTTCTTCCAATCCTATCTTGCCATGTACTTACTACATATCTTGGATCCCCTTATTTGGATGCTCCTTTTTTGTGCTCTCTTGCCCTGCATAATGAAGTGCCTTCAAACCCAACTGCATAAAATTCCTAATCAAACTTTCAACCAGCTTTTGCTTAGTCACTACCAGCCTCTGATGACCGATGAATCCCCAACATCTCCAAGAGAACAGTTCACTCAGTGATGAAGCTCACTACCAGGCAAAATGGAATGCAACGGGTATTAGACAGCGGGAGACAACGAGCTCGGAGAACCTCTTAATCTGCCATCCTGGATTCATAGTCTTTACCACCTTCTAAGCTTTCTCATGGTTCTTGGCCTCTTCTATGTCAGTCCCCCCACATGGAACTTCTGCCAAAAATTGACATTTGCTTTAATTTTTATCTTCATTCTGTTTTTATTCGCTCTGACCTTCTTCAGGTGCTGGCGACACCATGTCCAGGCAACGCTTCCAGTTTTTCCTTGAGTCTCTGTTACAGGACCAGTGGCTGATACCAACAATCTCTTCCATCCAGGACTGGTTCCATGCCATCGACATCTTTGGCTTCAGGGAACATTCATTGACTTCACCCCTATGAAAATAGCTGTCTATAGCCACTGGGTTTTATTTCTGGCTGCCATGATATCCCCATACCTGCCCCCTGAGCATTCCTCCACTTCTCTTTCTAGGCTCCACACCACCCCCACACAGCAGGAAGCAGCCAAATCTGACAAACGACACCCCACTTCCTAAGAAAACAAAAAGGGTGGAATGTTGGGAAAAGAATAAATGGCAGCCATACCGCAGAGAAAAACCCCAACATGGCGCCTAAGGACTTCTTCTTCCTACCTTCTTCATTTCTGCAGTGGCACAAAAAGTTCCCGCCCTTGTGAACTCTCCCGCCAGCGCCAATTTCAAATCTCGCTTGTGGGGAACCTTAGCCCCAATGAGAACTAATTCCTGGGCTCTGGAGCTGATATTTGAAAGAACTTGTCAATAAACTGGTTGCTGCCATTTATGTAAGCCATACCATCTCCCCCTTAGTTCTATATAAGCACACAGCTTTTAGCAATAAATTTGGAATTCTCCCGGTGAAGTGTCATTGCGTGGGGAATTATTTCACTCATGTTCAGCAACAGGATATCCAAAGGTTCTCCAGTGCCACCTGGTAATGGGAATTTCAGAAATTTGATAGTATTTATTTAACCATTTTTGAAGGATGAAGTTGGAGTCACTGTGCGTTTCAATTAATGCAGGAACCATTATGTGGTGAGGAAGCTCATTTAAATGAAATCTCTGGAGAAATCTCACAGGCAAGGCTTCCCAAAAAGTGGCCAAAAGGTCACATGAAGCCAGGATCATTGAGGTCTACAATATGAGTTCCATTTGTGTTTAGACTCTCAATTATGGCTGCCAAGTCTTTCAAAATAAAATCATGTGATATCCTGGCTGAGATTCTCACTGCACTGTGGAAAGACACCCTGGCCCTCGATCTCAGTTTTCAAGGGCGCATCTCATGCGTGGCCTCCTAAAATCCCAACACATTTCATGGCAATACTTCTTTGAGGTAAATTCCAGAACTCAGTCTCTAAGAGGAATCATGCCAGAATTCAAGCCCAGGTGGATCCAGTTATCTCTTCCAACCGCCAAACAAATGACCACAATTAAAACCAAACACTCCCACATGGCCCTCATCTTCTTCCATATAGACACTTATCATAACCTCTGGCTGGAGTTTTTCATGAGGGGTGCAGCCCAAGACAGTGTCAAAAATAAGCTCCCTTGCCCCTCATTTGCCTAAAGTCAAGGTGGCCTGGACACCCATCCGGTGAACCAGGAGTGATCAGATAGGCCAGCTGTTAATACTGCTCTGCATCTCCAATTTGAGGCCTACTGACTGTCAGGTATAGATTCTTTATATGATTTGGAGCCATGAGAAAACCCAAAAACCTATGGGTTAGCCTCTGCAGGGCTGTGCATAACTCATTTGAACCAAAGGATCCGTATTCTCACTTGATGGTGGTCAGGAACCTTACAAATGAATGCGAGAGACTTCATTCACAATAATTGCTCTTTTGGCCATTTTGGTTTTGGATGCACACATGGGATCTCTCTTTACATCCATCAGGTGCTGAGAATCTAAGCCACAACCTCACACAGGGCCAAGAGGCTGATTGAGACACATCCCTTTCCAAAGCAATTAAGCAAAGAGCCACAGGTAATGCCTATTCATTTCCATTTGAAAACTGTTTTCTTCAGGCTTCACAAAGGGGTGGCCTGAGGCAAAGACCTTCCTGACATTCAGGGAAACAGAACAATTGATAAGCAAAAGGCCGAAAGCATGGTTTCTCCACTGAGACTTTCTTGGTCACACTGATATCTGAGTTTTCTGAGAAGCTCGCCGTTCCCTTCAGCTATCCAGGACATGGCAATGTCACAGAGCTTGGAGGTGGTACATATTTTGGACACAAAACCATGAGACTATTCTGGAGAGTGGTGAGAATTCTGGAAGAAACAGGAACTTAGGAAGGTAGCAGGTGTTGCCCATGGATAAGGCAAGCTGCAGTCCATTCATAAATTGGGCAGGATGAATGCCGGGAATCTTTCTACTATACAGGACATATCAATTGTTGCATTCTATTTTCTAATGTCTACAACCACGGACACAGTGGGATACACAGAAATAGAAACACTTGCCTTGTCCAACGACTTACTAGAAGAAAACCACTCCAAATCAAACAAACCGTCTTTCCTACCTATTCTCAGATCATGAGACAAAACCACAAAATCACACCCACCCCACAAAGACACCTCCTTCCCCCATGTAACTCTGTGACTATCCGGAGTTTCCTCTGAGTGGTGGGCCATACTATGTTCCCCCAAAATGGCCTGTCCTATCTCAGATCTGGTCTCCTTGGCCAACTCTGTGAAGTTGTCAGGAGCCTGCGGTGAACCACTACCTACTTTCTCAGGAAAGGCCCCTATTCAGAGCTCTCCTGGTATTTGGCCATCCTCACATATGTTGGTACCAAGAAAGACTGACACTCTCCTTGGTAAATTCAAACAAGTGAGCCTACTGGGTCTGGGACTGGACTGGCTCCGGGTGCCTGGCTTCCTGGATCCCAAGTTAAGAGAGTTCCATCACCAAGGAAGTGAGGTAGATCACTTCTTCAGGAACTGAATGAGGTCATTGCCTTGACAACCACTTTGTCCTAACAGTTGCTTTCAAGAGTCCCATGAGATGGAGGCTGCCCCTACTTACTGTGACACTTTCACAAGTTAGAATGGTATATAAACCATGGGCACCCGGGAACAGCTCTCCACCTAGGACTGGTTTGGTCCATCTTCTCTACATTAAGAAGAGAGAGGCTGATTCATACACATCCCTTCATGCTGACAAGGTTGTTTGCCATAGAAGATGACTTTTCTCTCTCAGGTCTTTCGTAGCTGCCTACATCTTCTCAAGGGATCATTTCTGCATGGACCTTTGATGTTCTCAACAGGTGGAACATGCCCTACATTCCTGTATTTTAAGAGCAACCCTGTCCCTGCTGTTCTGTAAAGTTCGATTGAGAGAACAGTGTATGGTTTGGGTTAGTAACATGTTCAATTTGGGGTTAGGAATCCTTCTGCATGACGAATAATGGTACTGGGAAACTATGATATTTACAAGAATATATAGGTGAAATATAAGTATAAAAACAGAGATCTAGGGAAGATATGAAGTCCAGAAGGGCATTGGGCCCTTAATTGGTACACTTAGCTTTGAATTATTTTCTGCAAAAATGTCTCAGATAAATCTATATACAATGGCATAGGAGCTTGTACCTTGGATGATTGAATGTCGAATAGAACACCCACTCAAAAAGGGATTGTCGGTAGGATTAGAAAGATAGTCAGTAGGTTTACAAAGAAGAGTGAGAATAGGATTTAGACCAAAAGTTCTTAAGCAATAGGGTTTCAGGTAGACAGTGAATGTAAATGTCAGCACAAGTGAAGAGTCAGTCACAATGATGAACAGGGGAAAATATGTAGGAAAATAGATATAAATAGAGACATTACTAAATCAGGCAAAGTATAAAGTGAGTGATAGGATTAGACATTTTCAACAGGCTTGAGGTTGAATATATAATCTTAGGAAGAAACAAAAATGTAGTCACCAATAAGATTGACATTTGAGAGCATTAGGCCACCTGGACATGGAAGGTTTTAGTAATCCATGCTCACTTTCCATTTAGGCTTTGGTACAACCTTAAGGGTGACCTTTGATTTTTTTGTCCAGAATATTACTGTGATAAAATGTATATATAGATCAGGTGACATGAGTAATTCTTCCACCATTTTTTGAGGAATATTTTGAAAACGTATAAATTAGTATTGAGGGTAAAAATAGGTGTACCCTGTGACTATGAATATAGAGATAATGCATGAATAGACCATACAGTTAATAAATAATATAACTGGTTCCACTTTAAATAATGTATTGAATTGATATCTGAAAATACATAAGAAATCATATATTGATATATAATCATTCATAACAACTAGTTATACGTCTAATTGTAATCCTAGGGTTATGGTTTATCATGAAGAGTGTGTGAGTTTTGCTTCAAAACTGATTATGGAAATCAAAAATAATGTGTTTGGAAAGAAGTCTCATGAAAAGACCAGTTTGAAACATGGCAGAACACGTGTTTTCTGAAGCAGAAAGTGATTGAAAGTGAAATAAATGCCTATAAATTTGTGAACTTGTGGATGAAATATATATCCAATAATGTGCATAAACTGAAGAAATAGTAATGTACTAGTTTTGAATAAAAATGAACTTCAAAATACTTATCATGTCCCATAGGAATCTACTTGCATTGATGTGAAAATGGATCAGTTACTGTAGAAATATTAGGATTTATATGCACCATTCACTGAAGTTAGTTTTCAATACTAGGAAAAAAATACGTATATCAGGTGAATGAATATTTCTGAGAATAATCTTGTGAAAAGTTGATTATAAATCCATATACATAATCATGAATGAATTTAGGGAGTGTATAATAAGACACATATATTAAATATTTTGAAATATCTGGAGAGAATATATATGTATATATATATATATATATATATATATATATATATATATATATATATATCCACACACAGATTTTAAAAATTAGCAATATATATGCCAATCGAATTACACCGTGAAATATGTATCATCCGCAGATCCAAAAATATTCATTTTACTGGATATGGATTTATGTATAACTTTTTTCAACTAGGAAGCTCACCCATAGGTTGAATTTTCAGGTCAAACAGCGTTTAAGAGGAGTGATCTCTTCTCACACTTTGTATCTACCAAGTCATGTAACTCACAAGAATGTACGTGTGATACCAGGTAGGATTCTATATGTGCATATAAAAATACATGTGCTGAATAGAATACAGAGAAAGGGAGACAGGAATTCACATATTTGTTAACTTTAAAAGCACATGGAAAACTATTTCAACAAAAAATTGACTAGATTTATAACTCCTACCCTATATAATGCAAAAGGCAAGTCCAAGTATACAACATGCCTCCTCTGAACTGCTTGTATTTCTATTCTGTTTCCGTTATTTTTCTCCATCATATTAGGATTAGTATTCAGAATCTAGCAGAGCATGTGTTAGTGTCAGGGATTCAGTATTTCAAATGTAAAATAGAAAAATGAATCCAATGTGTATGCAAATATGTGCTAAACAAAATCTTCCCACTCTCATCCAGAACAATTCCTTGATATTTTTTTCGCCCAAAGTAAGACACAATTAGAGGAGAAGAGTAATAAAATCTGTGAATAATATGCTCAGGAGTTTACAACCTTGGAAGTGGTAGAGGAGTTTCCCTAGTATGGGACAGGGTAAACACTCCATAAACATGGAGCTCTGCTGGCCTAAATACTTCTTGAGAAACTGCCTCTGAGTTTGGGCACTTGAAATATATGTTGTTGTCAGGAGCTTTAGCTTCTTTTTAGTGAGACTATCAAAGCTGTGTCTGCATCTATGTGACCTGGAGGACATGGTTTCTTATTTTCCAATGAACATGAGGCAGCAGTGCTGAATTCTCTCTTTGTAAGTAAACTGTGGCCACTGGGGGCTAAGGGTATTCCCATGTGGACTGGGAAGCCATTTCGTCATCCTCCACTTTTCGTGGTGTTTCTTGCTGCTGCACTGGGACTTTGGCATTTGCTTCATGAAATAAAAGAAGTTCAACTGGGACACAGTTCTGGAGGCAATTCTTTCATGTGTGGTTGGTCAGGGTCTGCAGGAGAATGCACCAACCAGGTTTCTATCCCACATAGCTTGGCCCCATGTCCATAGTAACCTGATTCTAAACATTGCCCGGAAACATCTCCATATAACCAGAAGCCTTTACATGGAAGGGTTTGCTGGCTTCACCATGTAAGTCACAAGCCATTTGGGATCCAATGGCAGATCCACATGGCCCCACCACAAATTTTTTATCACACACCTGCCTACCACTGCTCTAGGCCCACTACTCAGCAGGTTCCAACATATTGGCATCTCTGTTCTACACCATTTTCATGAAACCCACTCAATCAAGGCACTGTCTTGCATATTTACGATCAGCAACAGGACATCCAAAGTTTCTCCAGTGCCACCTGGTCATGGGAATTTCAAAAATTTCATGGTATTTATCTAGGCATTTTTCAAGGATGACGTTGCAGGCACTGTGGGTTTCAATTCATTCAGGAACCTTTAAAAGGTGAGGAAGCTCATTTCAATAAATGCTCTGTAGAACTCTCACAGGCAAGTCTTCCCAAAGAGTGGCCAAAATGTCACATGAAGCCAGGCCTATTGAGGTCTACAATGTGACGTCCATGGGTGTTGTGACTCTCAACAATGGCTGACAAGTCTTTCAGAATTAAATCATGTGATCTTCTGGCTGAGATACCCAGGGCTCTGTGGAAAGCCACCCTGGGCCTAGATCTCAGTTTCCAAGGGTGATTCTCATGGGTGGACTCCTAAAATCCCAACAAAATTCATGGCAATACTTCTCTGAATTCAGTCTCTAAGGGGAATCACACCAGAGTTCAAGCCCAGGTGGTCCCAGTCATGTCTTCCAACCGGACACAAATGACCAAAATTAAAACCAAAACCCTCCCATATGGCCCTCATCTTCTTCCATATAGACTCTAATCACAACCTCTGGCTGAAGGTTTCCATGAGTGGCGGAGTCCAAGAGAGTGTCCAAAATAACTCCCTTGCCCCTCATTGGCGTAAATTCAGGGTGGTCTGGACACCCTTCATGTGAAACAGGAGTGATCAAATATGCTAGACGTTAATACTTCTATGCTTCTCCAATTTGTGGAAAACTGAGTGTCAGGTATATATTTTTATGTGATTTGCAGTCATGAGAAAACACAAGCTCCTCTGCAGGTCTTTGAAGAACCCATTTGACCCAAAGGATCCCTATTCTCACTTGATGGAGTTCAAGAACTTTAAAGAGGAAGGGGACAGACTTCATCCACAAGGACTGCTTTTTGGCCATTTTGGTTTTGGATGCACACATGGGATCTCTCTTTACATCCACCACGTGCTGAGTATCTAAGCCACAACCTCACACAGGGCCAAGAGGCTGATTCAGACACATCCCTTTTCAAAGCAATTAAGCAAAGAGCCACAGGTGATCCATATTCATTTCCATTTGAAAACTGTTTTCTTCAGGCTTCACAAAGGGGTGGCATGAGGCAAAGACCTTCCTGACATTCAGGGCAACAGAACATTAGGTTAGCAAACGGCCCAAAGCAGTGTTTCTCCACTGAGACTTTCCTGGTCACACTGATATCTGAATTTTCTGAGACGCTCGCCATTCCCTTCAGCTATCCAGTACATGGCCATGTCACAGAGCTTGGAGGTGGTACATAACTTGGTCACAAAATCATGAGCCTATTCTGGAGAGTGGCCAGAATTCAGGAAGAAAACAGGAACTTAGGAAGATAGCAGGTGTTACCCATCCATAAGGCAAGCCGCATTCCTTTCATACATTGGGCAGAAAGAATTCTGGTAAGCTTTCTACTAGCCTGGACACATCCTTTGATGCATTGCATTCTCTTTTCTAATGTCTACAACCATGGACACAGTGGGATACACAGACATAAAAACACTCGCCTTGTCAAATCACTTGTTAGAAATCGTCCACTCCAAACCAAACAAACTGCCTTTCCTACCTATTCTCAGAACATGAGACAAAATCACAAACACACACTCACACCCACAAATTCACCTCCTTTCCCAAAGTAGGTCTCTGACTATCGGGTGTGACCTCTGACTGGTGGGCCGTACTATGTTCCCATCAAATGGCCTGTTCTGTCTCAGATCTGGTTTCCTTGGCCAACTCTGTGAAGTTGTCAGGAGACAACGGTGAGCCACTTCCTGCTTACTCAGGAAAGGCCACTCTTCAGAGCTTTCCTGGCATTTGGCCATCCTCACATCAGTAGATACCAAGAAAGACTGACTCTGTCTTTGGTAAATCAAAAGAAGTGAGACCACTGGGACTGGGCCTGGGACTAGATTTGTGTGCCTGGATGCCTGTATCCCAAGTTCAGAGAGTTCCATCACCAAGAATGTGAGGTGAGGTCACTTCCTTCAGGAACTGAATGAGGTCAATTCCTTGGCAAGCACGTTGTCCTAACATTTGCTTCCAAAGGTCCCATGAAATGGAGGCTGTCCCTAATTCCTTTGACACTTTCACAAGTTAGAATGGTATATCAAACATTGGTAACCAGGAACAGCTCTCCACAGAGGCCTCGTTTGGTCCTTCTTCTCTACATAAAGAAGAGAGAGGCTGATTCAGACACATCCCTTCATGCTGACCAGGTTGTTTGCACTGAAAGATGACTTTTGCTCTCTCAGTTCCTTCATAGGTGTCTACAACTTCTCTAGGGATCATTTGCGCATAGACCTTTGAGTTTCTCAGCAGTTGGAAGATCCCCTAAATTCCTGTATTTTAAGACCAACTCTGTCCTTGCTCTTCTCTAAAGTTAGATTGAGGGAACAGTGTATGGTTAGGGTTAATAACAGGTTTGATTTGGAATAGAAATCATTCTGCTGGATGAATAATGGTATTGGGAACCTGCGATATTTTCAAGAATATATAGGTAAAATATATGAATCTGAAAACAAAAATCTAGGTAAGATTTGAAGCCCAGAAGGGCATTGGGCTTTTGATTGGGTATTAAACATAGGACCTTGTAATTTGGATGATTGATTTTCAAAGAGAACTTCCAGTCAAAATGGATAGTCAGTAGTATTAGGAAGATAGTCGGTATGTTTATAAAGGAGAGTGAGTATAGGATTTGGACCAAAAGTTCTTTAGCTATAGGGTTTCGGGTATTGAGTGAATGTAAATGTCAGCACATGTGAAGAATTAATCACAATGATGAACTGGGGAAAATATGTAGGAATGCAGATATCAATAGAGACTTTAGGAAATCTGGCAAAGTATAGTCGGTAGTGAAATGTTAATAAAATAGATTCTTGTCACTTCCTGTTTTACTGTATGCTTAATAAAACACTGTTGAAATCTTGAGAAGTGATTTCTAATCTTTTTCCCAGAATGTGCTGTCCCCAACTGCCAAACTTCAGAATGTACTCCCTCACCCAGTTGCACGCAAACTGCTCACCCGCCCAGGCCCATCAATAAACTTTCCTCCCTGCCCTCTTCAAGGAAAGTATATAAGCTCTGCTTAAGCTGTTCTCAGGGTTCTCTGCTCTATTCAAATGAGCTCTGAGCCCCAGCATGCTGGACCCCCAATAAACCCTTTGTTTTTGCATGAGAGAGTCTCTTGGTGGTCTCTTCCCCCAATGCTCTTCCGATATTTATATATGGAGGTTCCACCGAAATCCAGCAGTGGTGAACGAGAGACCCCAATGGGCTACTCTCAGGGTAAGTAAGGCACCTCTTTCTGGTTTCAGGTTTCAGGTTAGGGCTTGGCAAAATGGCTGTCGATGAAGTGTGTGAGCTCTCTTTGATGGTGGCTGGCAGACGTGTCACAGAGCCACAAACCAAGTCCCTGGGGGACGCCACAGAGGACTCGGGAATCAAGGAATAATAGTCTCCTCGACTCAGTGATACTTTGTTTCAGATTCGGTATTGCCAACCCATCGGGTTTTGCCACCTGCTCAGTCTTGGTCTCAGTGTTGGACGTCCATTGCCTGTCTTTATTGTTTTCTCTTGTCTGTGTCCTGTGTCGTTGCTTTTACTGTTTGTGTATCTTTCATTATGGGACAGATCACTTCAATGCCTCTGTCCCTGACCCTTGATCTATGGACCAAAGTCCGCTTAAGGGCTCAGAATGTTTCTTTTTTAGTAAAACGCTGGACCTGGCAGACTCTGTGTGCCACAGAATGGCCCACCTTTGGATTCTGATGGCCCCTAGAAGGATCTTTCTACTTCCCACTAATTTAAAAAGACAGAGATATTGTCTTACAGCCAGGGCCACATAGCCATACTGATAAACAGGAATATACCTTAACTTGGCAGGACCTCTGCAAATCTCCTCCTCCGTGGGTGAAGCCTTTCCTTGCTGTGTCCCCGTTCCTACTCCTTCCCCCACGATCTCTCAACCCCTCTGCTCCTCCTCCTCCTCCACCCTCTGTTCTCCCTGAGTCACAAGATTTGACTCTACTGGACTCTCGTCCCCCTCCTTATCTTCTACCCTTGTCCCACAACCCCCAACACCCTCTAAGTGATTCTCCAGCTGCTGACTCAGCCTCTCCGCAATTGGAGGACGCTAAGCCAGCCCAGGGCCCTCCAGATAACTCCCCTGCGTCACACACAGCCCCTCCTCCCCTGGAGGAAGCTGGAGTTGCTAATGGAACTCGCCGGTGGCAAATGATTGAAAACCCTGGAACTCCCGTGTTGCTTCCCTCCATCCCTAAGGACCAATGATTGACGATGGCCATATGGAAAAAATGCAAGCCTACCAGTATTGGCCTTCTCCTCTTCAGACCTATATAAATGGAAAAATAACAATCCCCCTTTTACCGAGGACCCAACCTGGCTCTCAGGTCTGGTGAAGTCATTGATGTTTTCACACCAACCTTCTTGAGATGACTGCCAACAACTCCTAGGGACTCTCTTCATGACAGAGGAACAAAAGAGAATCCTCCTGGATGCTAGAAAAAAGTATCCTCGGACCAAATGCGTGACCGACAAAACTTCCCAATATATTCAAAGCCGGCTTTCTCTTGAAACGACCCAACTGGGACCCCAACACCTTTGAAGGTAGGGAGCATCTGTCCACTTATCGCCGGGCTCTAATAGTGGGTATCTTAGTGGCCGCTAGGTGACCAACTAATTTGGCCAAGGTAAGAGAGATTATTTAAGGGCCTGATGAATCTCCCTCTATGTTCCTAGAGATAATTGTGTAGGTATATAAGAGACATACTCCTTTCGATCCTCAGGCAGAGGATCAAAAGGCATCTGTCACAATGGCCTTTATTGGGAAAGCTGCCCTGGATATTAAAAGAAAGTTACAATGCTTAGATGGATTACAAGATATGACTTTGAGGGATTTAGTCAGAGAACCCAAGAAGGTATACTTTAAGAAAGAAACTGAGGAAGAGAAGGGAGCTGAGTGAGGATAAAAGAAACAAAAGACAGACTAAGGCATTGACTAAGGTCCTGGTCACAACAACAAATAGGCCAGAAACTAAGAAACAGAGAGACAGGAAGGGATACCTGGGCACACACTAGAGGCCACCCCTGGCCTCAGATCAATGTGCCTACTCTAAAGAAAAAGGACACTGGGCCAAAGAGTGCCCTAGAAAGAGACAGCCATGCCAGCCAGATATTCTGACTCTGGAGTAATACTAAGAAAGTCCGGGCTCAGATCCTCTCCCTGACCTCAAGGTAACTTTTGAAGTGGAGGGGAACACAATAAACTTTGAAGTAGATGCAGGGGGAATATACTCAGCCCGTAAGGCCCATTGGGCCCTCTACCGAATAAAAGGTCTCTAATTCAAGAGTCTAACAGAAGTAAATATCGGGCTTTGACAACTACGAGGACCATGGACCAGGGAAAAGGAAAAATCCATCACTCCTTCCTAGTAATCCCTGGCCACATTGATAGGCAGAGTTCTGCTCACCAAGCTCTGGGCCAAAATAACTTTTAACCCTGAAGGCCCCCAAGTGGAATTTTTTAATCCTTCAGTAACTACTCCTATAATCATGGCTCTAACTATATCAGTAGCAAATGTTCATCAACTCACTCACCTTTGTTCAAAGAAACTGCATTCATTCGTGAAGGATCAAGAACACAGTTTTCCACTAACCTACTCACAGCAAAAGGAAATAACTGAATGGGTAACAAAAGCCTGTCAGGTCCATTAATTGGTTAAAGCTTACACTTCCAAGCTTCCTGCAGGAAAGCACCTATGAGGAACCAGACGAGGACATTTCTGGGAAGTGGACTTTACTGAAATTAAGCCAGTAAGGTATGGACTTAAATAACTCCTAGTCTTTGAACATACATTTTCAGGATGTATTGAAGCCTTCCCCACACACACAAAAAAAAAAGAAATAAAAAAGAAGAAAAAAGAAACATTGCAAATGGTTGTAAAGAAGATCCTGGAAGATATTTATTCTCCCCTTGACGACCAGTAGTCTTAACCCTCATCAGCCCCTTAAGCTGCGATGGCTGATCACAAATCCTACTGGACACGAAGTATGGCCTATCTCGAATACAGCCAGCTTACGAACCTGGTGGCCATCTCTCCACCCAGTCATTTGTCAGCTGGCTATAGGTCTTTCCTATTGGGATATCCCTGATTAACAGGATCCCACTAAAATTCCATTAAATCCTTTCCGTACCATAGATAATGGAAACAAACATTATAGATGTAGGGACACGTGAGCCAGATGCAGGTTGGCTAGCCTAGATTACTATGTTTGCCCGGCAGACTATCAAAGCCACAAACAGTCACGGCTGTGGGGGGGGAGAGCAGACTTCTATTGTAAGTCATGGGGATGTGAGCATACAGGGACTGTCAGATGGAACCCAAACTCCTCATCAAATTCTGTACACAGCATTGGCCATATTACGAATTAGATAACCAAAACCGATGGCCCCCAGAGGGGTCTCTAGATCCTCAAATTCTGTGTGACCTTTTTAACTTCTGCAAGTGCTCAAAAGGGTAAAAGGAGATTCCGCTATGTGGAGGCCTTCTCTCTCCTTTGCTCACATCCTGAACTATGCTTCTCCAATAGATGCTCACCCTCAGCCTTGTGCTCTAGACTCTCTGCTGTCACTCCCACCTCAGCAACTTGATTTCTCCCCTCCAATATCTAGATCAAAAACCCAAATCTCGACTGGTTCTCAGACCATTGCTCCCTTGCTGAGGTTGCAGGTACTGAGGTACCACTCCATTCACTCACTCCTCTCCTCTCCTGTCAGTGCCCACACCGGGTCCCACCCAGTCCTCTTACCACCTAATGCAAAGCTCAAACCCGCTGAGAAGAATCCTCAGACCCTAATACAAGATGTAATGAAAATGGCCTTTAATGTTGCTTTGTCATCACTAAAAACAGGTTACTAAGAATTTAAAGTCCCTCACAGGCTTTTTGGAATCTCACTCCCGTCTCCCCCTCTGTTCTATCTGTTCTACTGCTCAAGTTTTTGTTGCTATTAAGATCCCAAAGCCCTCTCCCAATATTCTTTTACATCTCTCCTTCCTCATTCTCAGATCCACAGAGCTGCTCTTATCCCTGCCTTCCAAATTGTCCCCCTCTGTACCAGGCCCACAGAAAAGTCTTAACTGACCTTCTCCAGAAGTCTTCACCATGGCTGATTTAGGACTTTCAGCAAAAGAATCCCGATAAAAGAGTTCACTGTAGATAAACTTCCTATTTTTGTGTTGCCCTGGTCTCCTTGGCAACTGGCTAAAAAATTCAGCACTCCTGATCTAGACACACCCTTACTAGTTTTTCACAAAATATTTGAAAAAAAGGCTTCTGGCCTTGAGCTGGGGCTTCACAGAGATGGCTACATTTCTAAGATAAAGAAGTTACAAACTGGGCTGTATGGAAACAGCTGGAAGGGGGAAAAAAAGAAAGGGAAGACACCCACACCCAGGTGTCCTTGAAAAGTTAACTTGCCCAAACTGAGGAAAAAAGAGAAACAAAAACTGCTTTTTGTGAACTTCTGCAGACTGTGAACTTCTGAGCCCCTTCCCTTACGTGTTGGGTACAAAATTCTGAAACTACGTAACTTGGGTTTCAGGGGATTAATTGATTACAACAGAAGCAATGCCCTCTGAATCTGGTTGAAACCAAAAAAGACTGTTTCCGTGTCTTTGGTGCTATCTTAGGTGCCTTGCCTTGTCCGTCCCTACAACAGTATAATTCTATATACTTAAACATTGTTTATGTTTTCATGAAATGGTCAACAGATGTGATTAATTGTGAAATGGTGCAGATGTTTCCCAGAGTGCTCTATCATGACGCAGGTTCATCTGAAGATCAAAGAGGGGGACATACAACCCGGTTCCGCTGGGAACATATGTCCCTCACCTTAGCCATTCTATTACGAATAGGAGTTGCTGCAGGGTTGGGCACAAGAACCACTGCTCTGGTCCATGGGACACAACAAGTGACCCAATTAGAAGCAGCAATAGATCAAAACTTAAAGATTTTAGAAACCTCCATCACAGCTTTGCAGGAATCTTTAACCTCTCTCTCTGAAGTTGTTTTACAGAACAGTCGAGGGTTGGACCTCCTTTTCATGACAGAGGGGGGCCTTTGTGCTTCATTGAGGGAAGAATGTTGTTTTTATGTCGACAATACTGGAGTTGTAAAAAAATCTATGAGTAAATTAAAAAGATGCCTTGAAGAGCAACAACGAGAGAGAGAGAGGCACAGAAAGGGTAGTTTGAGTCTTTTTTTACACAGTCCCCCTGGTTAATTACGTTTTTATCAACCCTGGCCGGTCCAATAATAATCCTCATATTATTACTAACTATAAAACCCTGTTTCCTCAACCATGTAATTTCTTTTCTCCAAGCTCAAGTTGGACAAATTAAAATTATGGTAATACCCCACTAGCAGACATAGAATGTGACACCCCACAAAGATCACTTTTATGATTAAAAGTAGCCAGAAAAAGAAGTGGGGAATGAAATGTTAATAAAATATGTACTTGTCACTTCCTGTTTTTCTGTACACTTAACGAAACACTGTTGAAATCTTGAGAACTCTTTGCTAATCTTGTTGCCAGAATGTGCTGTCCCCAATTGCCAAACTGCAGAATCTACTCCCTCACCCGGTTGAATAGAAACCTGAACTGTACTTGGATCATTGAATGTAGAAGAGAACATCCATTCAAAAAGTTATAGTCAGTTGGATTAGAAAGATAGTCGGTAAGTTTAGGAAGAAAAGTGAGTATAGGATTTGGAACAAAAGTTCTTTAGCAATAGGGTTTTGGTTAGAGAGTCAATGTAAACGTCAACACAAGTGAAGAGTCAGTCACAATGATGCACAGGGCAAAATATGTAGGAAAGCAGATATCAATAGAGACATTAGGAAATCAGGAAAAGAATAAAGTGAGTGATGGGATTAGATATTTTCAACAGGGCTGAGGATGAATATATGAGCTTAGGATAAAACAAATATGAAGTCAACAATAGGATTGACATTTGATAGCATTAGCGTAGCCCAAGACATTGTCCAAAATAAGCTCTGTTGCCCGTCATTTGCCTAAATTCCCAGTGGCCTGTACACCCTTCCTGTGTACCAGGAGTGATCAAATAGGCCTGCCCTTAATACTGCTCTGCTTCTCCAATTTGAGTCCTACTGAGTGTCGGGTACAGATTCTTTATGTGAATTGGAAAGATGAGAAAACTCAAGCACCTATTGGATAGCCTCTGAATAGATTTGAAGAACTCATTTGACCCAAAAGATCCCTATTCTCACTTGATGGAATTCAGGAACCTTACAGAGGAAGGCAAAATACTTCATCAACAATGACTGCTCTTTATGCCATTTTGGATTTTATGCACCCATGGGATCTTTCTTTAGATCCATCAGGTACTGAGAATCTAAGTCAAAGAATCACACTGGGCCAAGAGGCTGATTCACACTCATCTCTTTCCAAATCAATTAAGGAAAGAGCCAAAGGTAAAGCATATTCATTTCCATTTGAAAAATCTTTCCTTCAGGATTCACAAAGGGTTGGCCTGAGACAAAGACCTTCCTGACTCTCAGGGCAACAGAACAATAGGTAAGCAAATGGCCCAAAGCAGGGATTCTCCACTGAGACTTTACTGGTCACACTGATATCTGAGTTTTCTGAGATGCTCGCCATTCCATTCAGCTATCCAGTACATGGCCATGTCACAGAGCTTGGAGGTAGTACATATCTTGGACACAAAACCATGAGCCTATTCTGGAGATTGGCCATAATTCAGGAAGAAAACAGCAACTTAGGAAGGTAGCAGGTATCGCCCATCAATAAGGCAAGCCGCATTCAATTCATAAATTGTGCTCGATGAATGCTGGGAAGCTTTCTATGAGACAGGACACATCCATTGATGCATTCTCTTTTCTAATGTCTACAAGTACGGACACAGTGGGATACACAGACATAGAAACACTTGCATTGTCAAACGACTTACTAGAAACAGTTCACTCCAAACCAAACAAACCGCCTTTTCTAACTATTCTCAGAACATGAGACAAAACCACAAACCCACACCCGCAATGGCACCTCCTTCCCCCAAATAGGTCTGTGACTCTCCGGAGTGTGCTCTGACTGATGGGCCATACTATGATGCTCCGAAATGGCCTGACCTGTCTCAGATCTGGTCTTCTTGGCCAACAATGTGAAGTTGTTAGAAGCCAGGAGTGAGCCACTATCTGCTTTCTCAGGAAGAGCCCCTCTTCCGAGCTTTCCTGGCATTTGGCCATCCTCACATCAGTAGGTATCAAGAAAGACTGACTCTGTCCTTTGTAAATCCAAAAAAGTGAGACCACTGGGACTAGAACTGAGACTGGCTCTGGGTGCCTGGCTTTCTGTATCCCAAGTTCAGAGAGTTCCATCACCATGGAAGTGAGATGAGATCACGTCCTTCAGGAACTGAATGAGATCACTGCCTTGGCAACCACTTTGTCATAACAATTGCTTCCAATGGTCCCATGAGATGAGGGCTGCCCCTACTTCCTGTGACACTTTCACAAGTTAGAATGGTATATCACCCGTAGGCAAAAGGGAACAGCTCTCCACACAGGCTGGGTTTGGTCCATCTTCTCTACATTAAGAAGAGATAGGCTCATTCTGACTCAACCCTTAATCCTGACCAGGTTGTTTGCCATGGAAGATGATTTTTGCTCTCTCAGGTCTTACATAGCTGCCTACATCTTCTCCAGAGATCATTTCTGCATGGAGCTTTGAGGTTCTCAACAGATGGAAGATCCACTGCATTCCTGTATTGTAAGACCAACACTGTCCCTGCTCTTCTGTAAACATAGATGTGAATTGGAGTCATGAGAAAACCCACGAACCTATGGGATAGCCTCTGCAGAACTTTAAAGAATTCACTTGACCCAAATGATCCCTATTCTCACTTAATGGAGGTCAGGAACCTTACAGAGGAAGGCAAGAGACTCTATCCACCATGACAGTTCTTTTGTCCATTTTGGTTTTGGATGCACACATGGGATTTTTCTTTAGACCCATCATGTGCTGTGAATCTAAGCCACAGCCTCACATAGGGCCAAGAGGCTGATTCAGACACATCCATTTCCAAAGCAATTAACCGAAGAGGCACAGGTAATGACCATTCAATTCCATTTGAAAACTATTTTCTTCAGGCTTCACAAAGTGTGGCCTGAGGCAAAGACCTTCCTGACATTCAGGGCAACAGAATAGGTAAGCAAAAGGCCCAAAGCAGGGTTTCTCCACTGAGACTTTCTTGGGCATAGTGATATCTGAGTTTTCTGAGATACTCACCCTTCCCATCAGCTATCCAGTACATGGCCATGTCACAGAGATTGAGGTGGTACATATCTTGGACACAAAATCATGAGCGTATTCTGGAGAGTGTCCAGAATTCAGGAAGAAAACAGGAATTTAGAAAGATAGCAGGAGTTGCCCATCCATACGGCAACCTGCAGTCCATTCATAAATTGCACAGGATGAATGCTTTGAAGCTTTCTCGTAGACAGGACACATCCATTGATGCATTCTCATTTCTATTGTCTACAATCACGGACACAGTATGATATATAGACACAGAAACACTCACGTTGTCAAAGGACTTACTAGAAACAGTCCACTCCAAAACAAACAAACCAGCTTTCCTAACTATTCTCAGAACATGAGACAAAACCACAAACTCACACTCACACCCAAAAAGGCACCTCTTTCCCCCAAGTAGGTCTGTGTCTATCCGGAGTGTCCTCTGACTTGTGGGCCATACTATGTTCCCCAAAAATGGCGTGTCCTGTCTCCGATCTGGTCTCTTTAGCAAACTCTGTGAAGTTGTCAGGAGCCCGTGGTGAGAAACTATCTGCTTTCTCTGGAAAGGCCAGTCTTCATAGTTTCCAGGCATTTGGCTGTCCTCACATCAGTAGGTACCAAGAAAGAGTGACTCTGTCTTGTTAAATCCAAACAAGTTAGCCCACTGGGACATGGAGTGGGTTTGACTCTGTGTGCCTGGTTTCCTGGATCCCAAGATCACAGACTTTCATCACCAATAATGTAAGGTGAGGTCACTTCCTTCAAGAACTGAATGAAGTCACTGCCTTGGAAACCACTTTGTTTTAACAGATGCTTCCAAGGTTCCCAAAAGATGGAGTCTGCCTCTACTTGCTGTGACTCATTCATAAGTTAGAATGGTATATCAACCATAGGCACCGGGGAACAGCTCTCCACACAGCCATGGTTTGGTCCATCTTCTCTACATTAGGAAGAGAGAGGCTAATTCAGACACATCCCTTCAACCTGACCAGGTTGTTTGCCATGGAAGATGACTTTTGCTCTCTCAGATCCTTCATACCTGCCTACACCTACTCAAGGGATTATTTCTGCAGGGACTTTTGAGGTTCTCAGCTGGTGGATGATACCCTTCCTTCCTGGATTTTAAGACCAACTCTGTCCCTGCTCTTCTGTAAAGTGAGATTGAGGGAACAGTGTATGGTTAGTGTTAATAGCATGTTCGATTTGGGTTAGGAGTCATTCTGCTGGATGAATTACGGTATTGGGAACCTGTGATATTTATAAGAATATAAATGTGAAATATATGTATGAGATCAGAGATCTGGGAAAGATTTGAAGCCCAGAAAGGCATTGGGCCCTTGATTGGTATACTTAGATTGAATTATGTTCTGCACCGAGGTCTCAGATAAATCAATATACAATGGCATAGGACCCTATACCTCGGATGATTGAAAGTAGAAGAGAACATCCAGTCAAAAAGGGATAGTCTGTAGGATTAGGAAGATAGTCAGTAGGTTTAGGAAGAAGAGTGAGTCTCGGAGTTGGACCAAAAGTTCTTTAGCAATTGGTTTTCAGTTAGAGGGTGAATGTAAATGTCAGCACATGTGAAGAGACAGTCACAATGATGAACTGGGAAAAATATGTAGGAAAGCAGATATCAATAGGGGCATTAGGAAATCAGGAAAAGTATAAAGTGAGTGATAGGATTAGATATTTTCAACAGGCTTGAGGTTAAATATATAATCTTAGGAAGAAACAAATATGTAGTAACCAATAGGATTGACATTTGAGAGCAGTAGGCACCCTGGACATAGATGCTTTTAGTAATCCATGGTCACTTTCCATTTAGGCTTTGGTACAATCATATGTGTGACCTTTGCATTTTGTGTCCAGAATACTACTGTGGTAAAATGTATTTGTAGATCAGGTGACATAAGTATTTCTTCCACCATAAAGGGGAGTAATATTCTGGAAACTTATAAATTAGTACTGGGGATACAAATAGGTGTACCTTGTGTTGATGATTATTGAGATGATGCATGAATAGACCATATTGTGAATAAAGTATGTAACTGGATCCAACATTAAATAATGGATTGAGTTTGCATCTGAAAATATATTGGAAATCTTATATTGATATATATACCATCATTCCAACGAGTTATATATGCAATGGTATTATTAGGGTTACGGTTTGTGGTGAAGAGTGAGTTTTGCTTCAAAAATGATTATGGAATCGAAAATAATGTGTTTAGAAAGAAGTCTAGTGAAAAGACCAGTAAAGAAACATGGAGGAATACATGTGTTCTGAAGTAGTAAGTAATTGAAAGTGAACCAAATGCCAAAAAAATTTGTGAAGTTCTGGATGAAAAAATACATCCTATGATGTCCATAAACTGAAGAAATAGTAATGTACCAGTGTTGAGTAAAAATGAACTTCAAATTACACATCATGTCCCATAGCAATCTACTTGCATTAATGTTAAACTGGGTCAGTTACTGTAGAAATATTAGGATTTTTAAGCACCATCCACTGAACTAAGTTTTCAGTAGTAGGAAACCAAAATATATTTCAGGTTTATGAATATTACTGAGAATAATCTTGTGAAAATTTGAATTTAAATGAACATAAATGAATATGAATGAATTTAGGGAGTGTATAATAAGACACATATTTTTCATATTTTTTTAAAATCCGTAGAATATACACACACACACACGCACACACACACACACACATGCACACACACACACATTAATATTTAGCAATATATATGCCAATCGATATTCATCATGAAATATAATTCATTCACAAATCCAAAAATATTCATTTTACTGAACATGGATTTATGTATAGTGTTTTTCACTAGGAAGCTCACCCATAGGTGGAATTTTCAGTTCCATCATTATTTAGGGAGAGTCATCTCTTCTCACAATTTTTATATTCCAAAGTCAGTGATCTTACAAGAATGTACGTGTGATACCAGGTAGGATATTGTATATGCATAAAAAAATTACATGTGCTGAATAGGATACAGAGAAAGGGAGACAGGAATTTACATATGTGATAACTTTAAAAAATCATGGAGAAATATTAAAATGAAAAGTTTACTAAATTTAAAACACATACTCTTGATAAAGAGGAAGACAAATACAAATATACACCATGCTTCCTATAAAAGGACTGTACTTCTATTCAGTTAGGTTTTTTTTTCTCCATGATATTAGGATTAGTAGTCAGAGTCTAGTAGGGTATGGGTTAGTGTCAGGGATTCAGTATTTCAAATGGAAAATAGGAAAATGAATCTAATGTGTATGCAAACATGTGATACACAAAAATCTTCCCTCTCTTATCCAGAACAATACCTTGACATAACCATCACTAAAAGTAAGACACAATTAGAGGAGAGGAGTTAGAAAACCTGTGAATACATATGTGGAATGAAAAATGCTCAGGAGTTCACAACACTGGAGGTGGTAAAACAGTTTACAAAAGTATGGGAGATGGTAAACACTTCAGAAACATGGAGCTGTGCTGACCTAAAGACTTATTGAGAAACTTCCTCTGAGGTTAGGCACAAGAAATATATGTATGGCAATATTTAAATCAATGGTTCTGCAACTGATGTGATTCTGCAATCTGGGTCTGCATCTATGTGACCTGGAGGACATGGTTCTTTATTTTGTAATGAACATGAGGCAGCAGGTCTGAAAACTCCCTTTGTAGGTAAACTGTTGCTACTGGGAGCTAAGTGTCTTCCCGTGTGGTCTGTGAAGCCATTTGGTCATCCTCCACTTTTCAGGGTGTTTCTTACTGCTGCACTGGGAATTTGGTATTTGCTTCATGAAATACAATATGTTCAACTGGGACACAATGCTGGAGGGAGTTCTGTCATGTGTGGTTGGTCAGGGTCGGCAAGAGAATGTACGAACCAGGCTTCTATCCCACATAGCTTTCCCCTTGACTATAGCAACCTGATTCTGAACATTGCCCTGAAACCTCTACATATAACAAGATGCCTTTACATATAAAGGTCTGCTGCCTGCACCATGTCAGTCGCAAGATTTGGAAGCCAATGGAAGATCCAGGTGGTCCTACCAAAAATATTTATTTACACACCTATAGTCCACTGCTCTACGCCCACTACCCAGCAGGCTCCAACTTACTGGCATCTCTGTTCTACACCATTTTCACGAAACTCAGTCAATCAAGGCACTGTTTGTTATACTCATGATCAGCAACAGGATATCTAAAGGTTATCCAGTGCCACCTGGTCATGGGGATTTCAAAAATTTCATGGTATTAATCTAGTCATTTTTCAAGGATGAAGTTGGAGGCACTGTGGGTTTCATTTAATTCAGGAACCATTAAATGGTGAGGAAGCTCATTTCAATGAAAGCTCTGGAGAACACTCACAGGCAAGCCTTCCCAAAGAGTGGCCAAAAGGACACATGAATCCAGGCCCATTGAGGTATACAATGTGAGGTCCATGTGTGTTTGGACTCTCAATTATGGCTACCAAGTCTTTAAGAATTAAAACATGTGATATCCTGGCTCAGAATCCCTGAGCTCTGTGGAAAGCCATCCTGGGCCTAGATCTCAGTTTCCAAAAGCGATTCTCATGCGTGGTCTCCTAAAATCCCAACACTATTCATGGCAATACTTCTCTGAGGTCAGTTCCAGAACTCAGTCTCTAAGGGGAATCACACCAGAGTTCAAGCCCTGGTGGACCCAGTCATCTCTTCCAACTACCACACAAATTACCACAATTAAAACAAGAACCCTCCCATATGGCCCTCATCTTCTTTCATATAGACACTCATCATAATCTGGCTGGAGGTTTCCATGAGGGGTGCAGACCAAGACAGTGTCCCAAATAAGCTCCTTTGCCCCTCATTTGCCTAAAGTCAAGGTGGCCTGGACACCCATCCGGTGAACCAAAAGTGATCAAATAGGCCTGACGTTAATACCGCTCCAATTTGAGGACTACTGTCTGTGGGGTTTAGATTCTTTATGTGAATTTTAGTCATGAGAAAACCCAAGCACAATGGGCTAGCCTCTGCAGGTTTTGTAGAACTCTTTTGACCCAAAGGATCCCATTCTCACTTGATGGAAGTCAGGAACCTTACAGAGGAAGTCGAGAGACTTCCTCCCAATAATTGCTCTTTTGGCGAATTTTCTTTTGGATGCACACATGGTAACTTTCTTTAGATCCATCAGGTGCTGAAAATCTAAGCCACAGCCACACACAGGGCCAAGGGCATGATTCAGACACATCCCTTTCCAAAGCAATTAAGGAAAGTGCCACAGGTATGCCCATTCATTTCCATTTGAAAACTGTTTTCTTCAGGCTTCACAAAGGGGTGGCCTGAGGCAAAGAACTTCCTGACATTCAGGGCAACAGAACAATAGGTAAGCAAAAGGTCGAAAGCAGGGTTTCTCCTCTGAGACTTTCCTGGTCACACTGATATCTGAGTTTTCTGAGATGCTCGCCATCCCCTACAGCTATCCAGTACATGGCCATGTCACAGAGCTTGTAGGTGGTACATATCTTGGACACAAAACCATGGGCCTATTCTTGAGATTGGCCGGAATTCAGGACGAAAATAGAAACTTAGGAAGGTAGCAGGTGTTGCTCATCCATAAGGCAAGCTACAGTCCATTCATAAATGGGGCAATATGAATGCTGAGAAGATTTCTACTAGACACGACACATCCATTGATGGATTCTCTTTTCTAATGTCTACAACCACGGAAACAGTGGAATACACAGACATAGAAACACTCGCCCTGTGAAAAGACTTACTAGAAACAGTCCACTTCAAATGAAACAAACCGACTGTCCTACCTATTCTCAGAAAATGAGACAAAACCACAAACCCACAACCACACCCACAAAGGCACCTCCTTCCCCTAAGTAGGTTTGTGACTATCCAGAGTGTCCTCTGACTTGTGGGCCATAATATGTTCCCCCAAAATGGCCTTTCCTGTCTCAGATCTTGTCTCCTTGGCCAACTCTGTGAACTTCTTAGGAGCCAACGGTGAGCTACTACCTGCTTTCTCATGAAAAGCCCTGCATCCGAGCTTTCCTGGCATTGGGCCTTCCTCACATCTGTAGGTACCAAAAAATACTGACCCTGTCCTTGGTAAATCCAAACAAGTGAGACCACTGGGACTGGGACTGGGACTGGCTCTGTGTGCCTGGCTTCCTGGATCCCACGTTCAGAGAGTTCCATCACCAAGAAAGTGAGGTGAGGTCACTTCCTTCCTGAACTGAATGAGGGCACTGTCTTGGCAGCCACTTTGTCCTAACTGTTGCTTCCAAGGGTCCCAAGAGATTGAGGCTGCCCCTACTTCCTGTGACATTTTCACAAGTTAGAATGGTATATCAACCAAAGGCACCCAGGAATAGATCTCCACACAGGCCTGGTTTGGTCCATGATCTCTACATTAAAAAAAAAATCTGATTCAGACACAACCTTTTATCCTGACCGGGTTGTTTGCCATGGAAGATGACTTTTGGTCTCTCAGGTCCTTTATTGCTTCCTACATCTTCTCCAGGGATCATTTCTGCATGGACCTTTGAGGTTCTCAGCAGGTGGAAGTTTTTCTACATTTCTGTATTGTAATATCAACTCCTGCCCTGCTCTTCTGTAAAGTTAGATTGAGGGAACAGTGTCCGGTTATGGTTAAAAACATGCTCGATTTGGGTTAGAAATCATTTTGCTGGATGAATGATCGTATTGGGAACTTGCTATGTGTAGAAGAATATATAGGTGAAATATATGTATGAAAAAAGAAATTTAAGTCTGATTTGAAGCCCAGAAGGGCATTGGGCCCTTGATAGTGATACGTGGTGTTGAATTACATTCTGCAGAGTTGTCTCAGATAAATCGATATACAATGGCATAGCACCTTGTACGTTGCATGAATTAATGTAGAAGGAACATCACGTCAAAAAGGCATAGTCGGTAGTGAAAGGTTAATAAAATTAATAAAATAGGTACTTGTCACTTCCTGTTTTTCTGTATGCTTAACAAAACACTGTTGAAATCTTGAGAAATGTTTGCTAATCTTGTTCTAGAATGTACTGTTCCCAACAGCCGAACTGCAGAATGTACTCCCTCACTTGGTGTCATGCAAACCGCCCACTCGCCCTTACCCATCACTGAACTTCCCTCTCTTCCCTCTCCAAGCAAAGTATATAAGCTCTGCTTAAGCTGTTCTCAGAGGTCTCTGCTCTATTTAATTTAGCTCTGAGCTCCAGCATGCTGGACCACAAATAAACCCTTTGCTGTTGCATGAGACAGTCTCTTGGTAGTATCTTCCTCTGACACTCGCCTGACCTTTACATATTGAGTTTCCACTGAGTTCCAGCAGTGGCGGACGAGAGAGAGACCCCAACGGGCTCCTCTCGGAGCAAGTAAGGCGCCTCTTTCTGGTTTCAGGTTTCTTGTTAGGGCTTGGCAAAATTGCTGGCGATGAAGAGCCTGGGCTCTCTCCGACGGTGGCTGAGAGACATGTCACAGAGACAAAGGGCACCTCTCTGGAGGACCCCGCAGAGAACTCGGGAAATCAAGGAACAATAGTCTTCTCGACTCAGTGATATTTTCTTTTAGATTCGTTATTGCCATACCATTGGGTTTTGCCGGCTACTCATTCCTGGTCTCAGTGTTTTACGTTCATTGCCTGTCTTTATGGTCTTGTCTTATCTGTGTCCTGTGTCCTTGCTTTTACTGTTTGTGGAACTTTCATTATGGAACAGAGCACGTCAATGCCTCTGTCCCTGACCCTTGATCACTGGACCAAAGTCCGCTTAAGGGCTCAGAATCTTTCTTTTTTTAGTAAAACGCTCTACCCGGCAGAATCTCTGTGCCTCAGAATGGCCCATCTTTGGAGTCGTATGGCCCCTAGAAGGATCTTTCTACTTCCCACTAATTTAAAAAGTCAGAGGTATTGTCTTTCAGCCAGCGCCACATAGCCATCCGGATCAACAGCCATATATCTTAACTTGGCAGGACCTCTGCAAATCTCCTCCTCCATGGGTGAAGCCTTTCCTTGCCCCTACCTCTGCTCCTACTCCTTCCCCCATGATCTCTCAAACCCTCTCAACCTCCTCCTCCTCCACCCTCTGTTCTCCCTGAGTCACAGATTTGACTCTACTGGACTCTTCTCCCCCTCCTTATCCCCTGCCCTCGTCCCCTAACACACAACACACTCTAAGTGATTCTGCTGCTGCTGACTAAGCCTCTCTACCATTGGAGGAAGCTAAGCCGGTAATAGGATCTGACAATGGACCGATGTTCATGACCCAGGTAAGTCAGGGGTTAGCCAGGAACCTGGGGATTAATTGGAAGTTAAATTGTGCTTATAGACCACAGAGTTCAAGACAAGTAGAAAGAATGAATAGAACTATTAAAGAGACCTTAACGAAATTAAGCTTAGAGACCAGCATAAGATTGGACTATGCTCCTGCCTTATGCAATGTTTCATGCAAGAAAAAATCCCTTTGTTTCTTTGAGTAACCTTACCACATGTGAAATTCTTTATGGTGGCCCTCCTCCAGTAGGGGACCTAAGCCCAACTGTAAGACCTAAAGATCCTTTCCACACCCCCTTGCTTGACAGACTTAAAGATCTTGAAAGAACTCAGTAATACCTGTGAAAACAGCTGGCCACTGCCTACCCAACTGGGAACCAGGGGATTCCACATCCATATCAAGTAAGAGATTTCATCTATGTAAGATGATATCAGGTGTCATCCCTGGTACCCCGCTGAAAAGGACCATACCAGGTGCTATTATAACACCTACAGTGGTAAACGTAAACAGAATCACTTCCTGGATCCATACCTCTCATCTCAAGCCTGCTGCCTGTACAGAATCTTTCTGGAAACTGAAAAAGACTGGTAACAGTTTCAAATTGTGTATTCGCAATGTGAATAAGGTTATATACTCTCCCCTTGGCTACAAGTAGTCCTAACCCTCATCAGCCCATTAAGCAGTGATGGCTGATCACAAATCCTACTGGAAAAGAAGTATGGTCTATCTCGCATACAGCCCCCTTAGGGACCTGGTGGCCATCTCTCCACCCAGACATTTGTTAGCTGGCTATAGGTATTTCCTATTGTGATATCCCTGATGAAGAGGATCCCACTAAAATACCATTAAATCCCTTCTGTACCATAGATAATGGAAACAAACATTATGGATGTAGGGACACGCGAGCCAGATGCAGGTTGGCTTGTCTAGATTACTAAGTTTGCCTGGCAGACTATCAAAGCCACAAAGAGTAATGGCTGTGTGGGGGAAAAGCCGACTTTTTCTGTATGTCATGGGAATGTGTGCATACAGGGGCTGCCTGATGGAACCCCAATTCTTCATCAAATTCAGTACACAGCATTGGCCACATTACCAATTAGACAACCAAAAACTATGGCACCCAGAGGGGTCTCTAGATCCTCAAATTTTGCATGACCTTTTTAACTTCTGCAAGTGCTCAAAAGAGTGAAAGGAAATTCCCCTATGTGGAAGCCTTTTCCCTCCCTCACTCACATCCTGAACTATGCTTCTCCAATAGATCATTATCCTCAGCCTTCTGCTCCAGACCCTCTGATGTCACTCCCATCTCAGCAACTTGATTTCTCCCCTCCAATAACTAGATCAGAAACCCAAAGCTCCACCAGTTCTCAGACCATCGCCCCCTTTCTGAGGTAGCAGGTACATAGGTACCGCTCCACCGACTCATTCCTCTCATCTCCTGTCAGTGCCCTCACCGGGTCCCACCAGGTCCTCTTACCAGCTAACCCAATGCTCAAACGAGCTGAGGAGAGCCCTGAGACCCTTATCCAAGATGTAATATAATTGGCCTTTAAAGTTGCTTTGTCATCACTGAAAACAGGTTACTAAAATTTAAAGTCCCTCACAGGATTTTGGGATCCTCACTCCCGTCTTTCACTCTGCTCTACCTGATCTACTGCTCAAGTTTGCTGCTAGGAAATTCCCAATACCCTTTCGCATTATTCTTTTACATCTCTCTTTTCCCTCATTCTCAGATCCTCGGAGGTGCTCTCAGCCCCACCTTCCCCGTCTTTCCCCCTCTGTACCAGGCCCACAGAAAAGTCTTAAATGACCTTCTTCAGAAGTCTTCACCATGGCTGAGTTTTGAACTTTCAGCAAAACAGTCCCAATAAAGACTTTAATGTAGATAAACTTTCTCTTTCGTATTGCCCTGTTCTACTTGGCCACTGGCTAAAAATCTCAGTACTTCTAAGCTAGACAACCCCTAACTAGTTTTTCACAAAATATGTGAACAAGTCCTCTGGCCTTCAGCTGGGGCTTCACAGAGATGGCTACATTTCTAAGATAAAGAAATTACCAACCGGGCTCCATGGTAACAGCTGGCAGGGGGAAAATAAGAAATGGAAGAAAAAGCTCTCCTCCTCCCAGGTGTCCTTGAAAAGTTAACTTGCCCAGAACAGAAGGAAAAACAGAAACAAATACTGCTTTTTTAAACTTCTGAAGACTGTGAACTTCTGAGCCCCATCCCTTATATGTTGGGTACAAAATTCTGAAACTACCTAAACTTGAGTTTCATGGGATTAATTGATTACAATATAAGCAATGCCCTCTGAATCCGGTTGCAACCAAATAGGACTGTTTCCCTCTCTTGAGTGCTATCTTAGGTGCCTTGCTTTGTCAGTGCCTACAACAGCATAATTCTATATACTTAAACATCGTTTATGTTTTCATGAAATGATCAGGATATGTGATAAATTGTGTAATGGTGCAGATGTTTCCCAGAGTGCTCTATCATGATGCAGGTTCATTTGAAGATCAAATAGGGGGGGGGCATACAACCGGTTCCACTGGGAACATATATCCCTCACTTTAGCCATCCTATTAGGAATAGGAGTTGCTGCACGGGTGGGCAGAGGAACCAGTGGCATTGTCCATGGGACACAAAAGATGACCCAATTAGAAGCAGCAATAGAGCAAAAGTAAGATATTAGAAACCTCCTTCAGGGCTTTGCATGAAACTTTAACCTCTCTCTCTGAAGTTGTTTTACAGAACAGTTGAGGGTTGGACCTCCTCTTCATTAGAGAAGGGGGGCTTTGTGCTGCATTGAGGGAAGAATGTTGTTTTTATGCTGACTATACTGGAGTCGTAATAAAATCTATGAGTAAATTTAAAAGACACCTTGAAGAGCATCAACAAATGAGAGAGGGCCCAAAAGGGTGGCTTGAGTCTTGGTTCACACAGTCCCCCTGGTTAACTACGTTTTTATCAACCCTGGCCGGTCCAATAATAATCCTCATATTATTGCTAACTATAAAACCCTGTTTGCTCAACCGTGTAATATCTTTTCTCCAGGCTCAAATTGGAGGAGTTAAACTTATGGTAATACCCCACTAGCAGACATTGAATGTGACACCCTCCAATGATCATTTGTATGATTAAAATTAGCCAGAAGAAGAAGTGGGGAATGAAATATTAATAAAATAGGTACTTGTCACATCTTGTTTTTCTGTATGCTTAACAGAACACTGTTGAAATCTTGAGAAATGTTTGCAAAATTTGTTCCCAGAATGTTCTATCCCCAGCTGCCAAATTGCAGAATGTACTCCCTCTCCCAGTTGCATGCAAACCGCCCACTCGCCCTGACCCATCAATACAATTCCCTCCCTTCTCTCTCCAGGGAAAGTATATAAGCTCTACTTCAGCTATTCTCAGGGCTATCTGCTCTATTCAGGTGAGCTCTGAACCCCAGCATTCTGGACACCCAATAAACCCTTTGATGTTGCATGAGATAGCCTGTTGGTAGTCTCCTCCTCTGAAGCTCGCACCACGTTTACTTGGATGATTGAATGTAGAAGAGAACATCCAGTCAAAAAGGGATAGTCTGTAGCATTAGGAAGATAGTCAGTAAGTTTAGGAAGAAGGGTGAGTATAAGATTTGGAAAAAAAGTTTCTTAGCAATAGGATTTCGATTAGAGAGTGAATGTAAATGTCAGCACAAGTGAAGAGTCAGTCACAATGATGAAGTGGGGAAAATATGTAGGAAAGCATATATCAATAGAGACATTACAAAATCAGGCAAAGTATAAAGTGTGTGATAGGATTAGACATTTTGAACAGGGTTGAGTTTAAATATATAATCTTAGGAAGAAACAAATATGTAGTCACAAATAGGATTGACATTTGAGAGCATTGGGCAAATTTCAGGTGGATGAATATTTTGAGAATAATCTTGTGAATAGTTGATTATAAATCCACATACATGAACATGAATGAATTTAGGGAGTGAATATAAGACACATATATTTCATATTTTGAAAAATCTGGAGAGTGTATATATATATATATATATATATATATATATATATATATATACACACACATATATATATACATATATATACATATACATAAACAAACACACAGACAAAAAAGTAGCAATATATATGTCAATCAAAATTCATTATAAAATATATACCATCCACAGATCTAAAAATATTCATTTTACTGAACATGGATTTATGTATAATGCTGTTCAACTAGCAAGCTCACCCATAGGTTGAATATTCAGTTCCAACAGGGTTTAGTAGGAGTGATCTCTTCTAACAATTTGTATCTGCCAAGTCAGCCACCTCACAAGAATGTACGTGTGGTACCAGATAGGAATCTATATGTGCATATAAGAATACAGAGAAAGGGAGACATCAATTCACATATTTGTTAACCTTAAAGATACAAGGACAACTATTTCAACAAACAATTGACTAGATTTATAACTCCAACTCTGTATCATGCAAAAGGCAAGTCCATCTATACACCATGCCTACTCTGAACTGCTTGTATTTCTATTCTTTATGGGTTATTTTTCTCCATCATATTAGGATTAGTAGTCAGAGTCTGGTAGGGTATGGGTTAGAGTCAGGTATTCAGTATTTTGAATTGAAAATAGGACACTGAATCCAATGTGTATGCAAATATATGCTACGGAAAAATCTTCCCACTCTCCTCCAGAACAATGCCTTTACATTACCTTCGCCCCAAGTAAGACCCAATTAGAGGAGAAGAGTTAGAAAATCTGTGAATACATATCTAGAATGGAAAATGCTCCAGATTTCACATCTTTGGAGGTGGTAGAGGAGTTTCCAAAAGTAAGAGACAGGGTAAACAGTCCACAAACATGGAGCTCTGCTGGCCAAAAGACTTTTTGAGAATCTGCCTCTGAGGTTGGGCACTTGAAATATATGTTGTTGTCAGGAGCTTTAGCTTTATTTGTAGTGAAACCATCAAAGCTGGATCTGCATCTATGTGACCTGGAGGAAATGATTACTTATTTTCAAATAAAAATGAGGCAGCAGTGATGAATTCTCTTTTTGTAGGTAAACATTGGCCACTGAGGGCTAAGGGTCTTCCCGTGTGGACTGTGAAACCAATGGTCATCCTCCAATTTTCCTGGTGTTTCTTGCTGCTGCACTGGGAGTTTGGTATTTGCTTCATGAAATACAACGAGTTCAAATGGGACACAGTGCTGAAGGGAGTTCTGTCAGGTGTGGTTGGCAGGATCTCCAGGAGAATGCACCAACCAGGGTTCTATCTCAAGTAGCTTGTCCCCTTGACAATAGCAACATGATACTGAACATTACTCTGAAACCTCTCCATATAAAAATATGCCTTTACATATATGGGTGTGATGGTTGCACCATGTCAGTCACAGCCATTTGGAAGCCAATGGAAGATCCACATGGCCCCACCACAGATGTTTTATCACACATTTGCATAACACAGCTCTAGGCCCACTACTTACCAGGCCCCAACTTACTGGCATCTCTGTTCTACACCATTTTCATGAAACCCAGTCAATCAAGGCCCTGTCTGGTATATTCATGATCATCAACAGGACATCAAAGGTCCTCCAGTGCCAGCTGGTCATCGGAATTTCTAAAATTTCATGGTAATTATCTAGCATTTTTTCACAGATGCATTTGGAGGCAATGTTGGTTTCAATTCATTCAGGAACCATTAAATGGTGAGGAAGCTAATTTCAGGGAAATCTCTGGAGCACTCTCACAGGCAAGTCTACCCAAAGAGTGGCCAAAAAGTCACATGAAGCCAGGCCCATTGAGGTCTACAAAGCGAGGTCCAAGTGTGTTTTGAATCTCAATTATGCCTGCCAAGTCTTTCAGAATAAAATCATGTAATATCCTGGCTGTGATTCCCAGTGTTCTGTGGAAAGCCACTCTGGGCCTTGATCCCAGGTTCCAATGGCAACTCTCATTCCTGGCCTCTTAAAATCCCAACACAATTCATGTCCATACTTCTCTGAGGTCAGTTCCAGAACTCAGTCTCTAAGGGGAATCACAGCAGAATTCAAGCCCAGGTTTACCCAGTCATCTCTTCCAACTGCCACACAAATTACCACAATTATAACCAAAACACTCCTACATGGCCCTCATCTTCTACCATAAAGATACTCATCATAACATCTGGATGGAGGTTTTCATGAGAGGCACATCCCAAGACAGTGTCCAAAATAAGCTCCCTTGCCCCTCATTTGCCGAATGTCAGGGTGGCTTGGACACCCTTCCTGTGAACCAGGAGTGATCAAATAGGCCTGCCCTTAATACTGCTTCGCTTCTCCAATTTGAGGCTCTCTGACTGTGGGGTCTAGATTCTTTTTGTGAATTGGAGTCATAAGAAAAGCCAAGCCCCTCTGCAGAGATTTGAAGAACTCATTTCACCCAAAGAATCCCTATTCTGACATGATGGATTTCAGAAACCTAACAAAGGAAGGCAATATAATTCATGCACATTGATTGAACGTTTTTCCATTTTGGTTTAGATGCACATATGGGATCTTTCTTTACATCCATCAGGTGCTGAGAATCTAAGTCACAGCCTAAAACAGGGCAAAGGGCCTGAATCAGACACATCCTTTTCCAATGAAATTAAGCAAAGAGCCAGAGGTAATGCACATTCATTTCCATTTGAAAACTGTTTTCTTCAGGCTTAACAAAGGGGTTGCATGAGACAAAGACCTTCCTGATATTCAGGGCAACAGAACAATAGGTAAGCAAAAGGCCCAAAGCAGGGTATCTCCACTGAGACTTTCCTGGTCACACTGATATCTGAGTTTTCTGAGATGCTGGCCATTCCATTCAGGTATCCAGTACATGGCCATGTCAAAGACCTTGGATTTGGTACATATCTTGGACACATAACCATGAGCCTATTCTAGAGAGTGGCCAGAATTCAGGAAGAAAACAGGGACTTAGGAAGGTATTAGGTGTTGTCCGTGCATAAGGCAAGCCACACTCCATTCATAAATTGGGCAGGATGAATGCTGGGAAGCTTTATACTAGACATGACACATCCATTGCTGCATTCTCTTTTCTCATGTCTACTACCACAGGCACAGTGGGATACACAGACATGGAAACACTCACCTCTTCAAATGACTTACCGGAAACAGTTCACTCCAAAACAAACAAACCGCCATTCCTACCTATTTTCAGAACATGAGACAAACCACAAACCCACACCCACTCCCAAAAAGGCACCTCCTTCCCCATAGGTGTATGACTAACCAGAGTGTCCTCTGACTGGTGGCCATACTCTGTTCTTCCGAAATGGCCTGTCCTCTCTCAGATCTGTTTTCCTTGGCCAACTCTGTAAAGTTGTAAGGAAAAAGTGGAGAGCCACTACCTGCTTTCTCAGGAAAGCTCCCTATTCAGAGCTCTCCAGGCATTTGGTAATCCCACTTCAGTAGGTACCAAGAATGACTGACTCTATCTTTGGTAAATCCAAACAAGTGAGCCCACTGGGACTGGGCCTGGGACTGCCTCTGGGTGCCTGGCTCCTTGGATACAAAGTTCAGAGAGTTCCATGACCAAGGAAATGAGGTATGTCACATTCTTTGGAACTGAATGAGGTCACTGCCTTGGCAAATGTATATCTTATGATGTTCAAAAACTGAAGAAATAATAATGTACCAGTGTCGAATACAAATGAATGACAAATTAAATATCATGTCCCATAGGAGTCTACTTGCATTGATGTTAGACTGGGTCAGTTACTGTAGAATAATTAGGATTTGTATGCACAATTCACTGAAGTTAGTTTTAAGTACTAGGAAACAAATATGTATTGCAGGTGGATGAATATTTCTGATTATAATCTTGTGAAAAGTGGATTATAAATCCACATACATGAACATGAATGAATTTAGAGAGTGTATATTAGACACATATATTTCATATTTTGAAAAATTTGGAGAGTATATCTATATCTATATCTATATCTATATCCATATCTATATATACACACACACACACACACAAACACACACACACAACACTCACAGACATTAAAAAGTACCAATATAAATGCCAATCGAATTCATCAGTAAATATATATCATCCACAAATGCAAAAATATTTATTTTACTGAACATGAGTTAATGTATAATGTTGTTCTACTAGGACGCTCTCCTATAGGTTGAATTTTCATTTCCAACAGCATTTAGGAGGAGTAAACTCTTCTCACAATTTGTATCTGCCAAGGCAGCCACCTCACAAAAATGTACGTGTGATACCTGGTAGGATTCTATATATGCATATAAATATACATGTGTGAATAGGCTACAGAAAAGGGAAACAAGAATTCACATATTTGTTAAGTTTAAAAACACATGGAGAATATTTAAATTAAAATTTGACTAGATTTATAACTCCTACCTTATATAATGCAAATGTCAAGTCCAACAATACAACATGTCTCCTCTGAAGTGCTTGTATTTCTATTGTGTTGGGTTAATTTTCTCCATTATATTAGGATGAATAGTCTGAGTCTACTAGGTATGGGTTAGTGTCAGGGATTCAGTATTTCGAATGGAAAATTGGAAAATGAATCCAATGTGTATGTAAATATATGCTGCACAAATATCCTAGTGCTCTCATCCAGAACAATGCCTTGACATTACCTTCACCACAAGTAAGACACAATTAGAGGAGAAGAGTTACAAAATCAGTGAATACATATCTGGAATGGAAAATGCTCAGGAGTTCACAACCTTGGAGGTGGTAGAGCAGTTTCCAAAACTAAGGGACAGGGTAAACACTCCAAAAACATGGAGCTCTGCTGGCCTAAAAACTTTTTGAGAAACTGCCACTGAGTTTTGCACTTGAAATATATGTTGTTTTCAGGAGATTTGGCTTCCTTTGTAGTGAGACCATCAAAGCTGGGTCTGCATCTATGTGACCTGGAGGACATGGTTTCTTATTTCCAAAGAACTAGATGAATCAGTGCTGAATCCTCTCTTTGAAGGTAAACTGAGGCCACTGGGGACTATGTGTCTCCCCGTGTGGACTGTGAAGCCATTTGGTCCTCTTCCACTTTTTGTGGAGTTTTTGCTGCTGCACTGTGAGTTTGGTATTTGTTTCACGAAATACTAGGAGCTAAACTGGGACACAGTGCTGGAGGGAGTTCTGTCACGTGTGGTGGGTCAGGGTCTGCAAGAGAATGCACCAACTAGGCTCCTATCTCTCACACCTTGCCCCATTGCCCCCTTGTCCATATCAACCTGATTCTTAATTTTCCTCTGAAAACTCTCCATATAACAATATGCCTTTACATATAAGGGTCTGCTGGCTGCACCATGTCAGTTACAAGCCATTTGGAATCCAATGGTATATCCACATGGCCCTACCACGGATGTTTTATCAAACACCTCCCCACCACTGCTCTAGACCCACTACTCAGCAGGCTCCAACTTACTGGCATCTCTGTTCTACACCATTTTCATGAAACTCAGGAAGTCAAGGCACTGTCTGGTATAATCATGATCAGCAACAGGACATCCAATGTTTCTCCAGTGCCACCTGGTCATAGGAATTTCAAAAATTTCATGGTATTTATCTAGCCATTTTTCAAGCATGAAGTTGGAGGCACTGTGGTTTTCAGTTCATTCAGCAAACATTAAATGGTGAGGAAGCTCATTTCAATGAAATCTCTGGAGAACTCTCACAGGCACGGCTTCCCAAAGAGTGGACAAACGGTCACATTAGGCCAGGCCCATTGAGGTCTACAATGTGAGGTCCATGTGTGTTTTGACTCTCAACTATGCCTGCCATTTCTTTAAGAATAAAATCATGTGATATCCTTGCTGAGATTTCCAGTCCTCTGTTGAAATCCACCCGGGGCCTAGGTCTCAGTTTCCAAGAGCGACTTTCATGCGTGGTCTCTTAAAATCCCAACAAAATTCATGGCAATGCTTCTCTGAGTTCATTTCCAAAACCCAGTCTCTAAGGGGAATCACACCAGAGTTCAACCCCACGTGTACCCAGGCATTTTTTCCAATGCCACACAAATGACCAAAATCAAAACCAAAACACTCCCACATGGCCCTCATCTTATTCCATATAGTCAATCATCTTAACCTCTGGCTGGAGGTTTCCATGAGGGGCGCAGCCCAAGACAGTGTCCAAAATCAGCTCCTTTGCACCTCATTTGCCTAAAGTCAGGGTAGCCTGGACACCGTTTCTGTGAACCAGGAGTGAACAAATAAGCCTGCCTTTAATACTTCTTTGTTTCTCCAATTTCAGGCCTACTGATTTTAGGTATCAATTCTTTAGGTGATTTAGAGTCATGCGAAAACACAAGCACCTCTGCAGGGCTTTGAAGAACTCATTTTACCCAAAGAATCCCTATTCTCATTTGATGGAGTGCAGGAACCTAACAGAGGAAGGCAAGAGACTTCATCCACAATGAATGATATTTTTTGCCATTTTGGTTTTGGAAGCTCACATGGGATCATTCTTAAGATCCATCAGGTGCTGAGAATCTAAGTCACAGCCACACACAGGTCCAAAGGCTGATAAAGACACATCTCTTTCCAAAGCAATTAAGCAAAGAGCCACAGGTGAGGCCCATTCATTTCCATTTGAAAACTGTTTTCTTCAGGCTTCACAAAGGGGTGGCCTGAGGCAAAGACCTTCCTGACATTCAGTGCAACACAACAATAAGTAAGCAAAAGGCCCAAAGCAGGGTTTCTGCACTGAGATTTTTTTGGTCACACTGATATCTGAGTTTTCTGAGATGCTCGCCATTCTCTTCTGGTATCCAGTACATGGCCATGTCACAGAGCTTGGCGGTGGTACATTTTTTGGACACAAATCCATGAGCCTATTCTGGAGAGTGGCCAGAATTCAGGAAGAAAACAACAACTTAGAAAGATAGCAGGTGTTGCACATCGATAAGACAAGCTGCAGTCCATTCATATATTGGGCAGGATGAATTATGGGAAGATTTATACTAGACAGGACACATCCATTAATGCATTCTCTTTTCTAATGTCTACAACAACAGACACAGTGGGATACACAGAAACAGAAACCCTCGCCGTGTCAAATGACTTACTAGAAACTGTCCACTCCAAAACAAACAAACCGCCTTTCCTATCTATTCTCAGAACATGAGACAAAACAACAAACCCACACCCACTCCCACAAAGGCACCTCCTTCCCCCAAGTAGGTCTGTGACTATCCGGAGTGTCCTCTGACTGGTGGGCCATACTATGTTCCCCCGAAATGGCCTGTCTTCTCTCAGACCTTCTTTCCTTGACCAACTCTGTGAAGATGTCAGGAAAAAGTGGTTAGCCACTACCTGTTTTCTCAGGAAAGGTCCATCTTCAGAGCTCTCCTGGCATTTGGCCATCCTCACATCATTAGGTACCAAGAAAACTGACTCTGTCCTTGGTAAATCCAAACAAGTGAGCCCACTGGGACTGGGACTGGGACTGCCTCTGGGTGCCTGGCTTCTTTATACCAAGTTCAGAGAGTTCCATCACCAAGGAAATGAGGTATGTCACATTCTTTGGAACTGAATGAGGTCACTGCCTTGGCAACCACTTTGTCCTAACAGTTGCTTCCAAGGGTAACATAAGATGGAGGTTGCCCCTACTTCCTGTGACACTTTCATAAGGTAGAATGTATATCAACCATTTGCACCCGGGAACAGCTCTCCACTCAGGCCTGGTTTGGTCCATCTTCTCTACAATAAGAAGAGAGAGATTCAGATTCAGACACATCCCTTCATCCTGACCAGGTTGTTTGCCATGGAAGATGACTTTTGCTCTCTCAGGTGCTTCATACCTGCCTACAACTTCTCCAGGTATCATTTGTGCATGGACATTTGAGGTTCTCATCAAGTGGAAGGTCTCCAACTTTCCTGTATTGTAAGAACTACTCTGACAGCTCTTTTGTCCATTTTGGTTTGGGATGCACACATGGGATTTTTCTTTAGACCCATCATGTGCTGTGAATCTAAGCCACAGCCTCACACAGGGCTGAGAGGCTGATTCAGAAACATCCATTTCCAAAGCAATTAAGCAAAGAGGCACAGGTAATGACCATTCTTTTCCATTTGAAAACTATTTTCTGCAGGCTTCACAAAGTGTGGCCTGAGGCAAAGACCTTCCTGACATTCAGGGCAACAGAATAGGTAAGCAAAAGGCGCAAAGCAGGGTTTCTCCACTGAGACTTTCTTGGGCATACTGATATCTGAGTTTTCTGAGATACTCGCCATTCCCATCAGCTATCCAGTACATGGCCATGTCACAGAGATGGAGGTGGTACATATCTTGGACACAAAATCATGAGCGTATTCTGGAGAGTGTCCAGAATTCAGGAAGAAAACAGGAATTTAGAAAGATGGCAGGAGTTGCCCATCCATACGGCAACCTGCAGTCCATTCATTAATTGCACAGGATGAATGCTTTGAAGCTTTCTTGTAGACAGGACACATCCATTGATGCATTCTCTTTTCTAATGTCTACAATCACGGACACAGTATGATATATAGACACAGAAACACTCACCTTGTCAAAGGACTTACTAGACACAGTCCACTCCAAAACAAACAAACCAGCTTTCCTAACTATTCTCAGAACATGAGACAAAACCACAAACTCACACTCACACCCAAAAAGTCACCTCCTTTCCCCAAGTAGGTCTGTGACTATCCGGAGTGTCCTCTGACTTGTGGGCCATACTATGTTCCCCCAAAATGGCGTGTCCTGTCTCCAATCTGGTCTCTTTGGCCAACTCTGTGAAGTTGTCAGGAGCCCATGGTGAGAAACTACCTGCTTTCTCTGGAAAGGCCAGTCTTCATAGTTTCCAGGCATTTGGCTGTCCTCACATCAGTAGGTACAAAGAAAGAGTGACTCTGTCTTGTTAAATCCAAACAAGTTAGCCCACTGGGACATGGAGTGGGTTTGACTCTGTGTGCCTGGTTTCCTGGATCCCAAGATCACAGACTTTCATTACCAAAACTGTAAGGTGATGTCACTTTCTTCAAGATCTGAATGAAGTCACTGCCTTGGAAACCACTTTGTTTTAACATTTGCTTACATGGTTCCCAAAAGATGGAGGCTGCCTCTACTTGCTGTGACTCATTCATATGTTAGAATGGTATATCAACCATAGGCACCGGGGAACAGCTCTCCACACAGGCATGGTTTGGTCCATCTTCTCTACATTAGGAAGAGAGAGGCTAATTCAGACACATCCCATCAACCTGACCAGGTTGTTTGCCATGGAAGATGACTTTTGCTCTCTCATGTCCTTCATAGATGCCTACATCTTCTCCAAGGATCATTTCAGCATGGACCTTTTAGGTTTTCAGCAGCTGGAAGATCGCCTATATTCCTGTATTGTAAGACCAACTCTGTCCCTGCTCTTCTGTAAAATTAGATTGAGGGAAAAGTGTATGGTTAGGGTTAATAACATGTTCAATTTGGGTTAGGAATCATTCTCTGGAATGAATATTTGTATTAGGAACCTGTGATATTTATAAGAATATATAGGTGAAATATAAGTATGAAAACAGAAATCTAGGTAAGTTTTGAAGCCCAGAAGGGCATTGGGCCCTTGATTGGGATACTTAGCATTGATTTATGTCCTGCACAGTTGTCTCAGTTAAATCAATATACTATGGCATAGGACCTTCTAATTTGGATGATTGAATGTGGAAGAGAACATCCAGTCAAAAAGGGATATTCAGTAGGATTAGGAAAATAGTCGGTAGGTTTAGATAAAAGAGTGAGTATAGGATTTGGACCAAAAGTTCTTTAGCAATAGGGTTTCAGGTAGAGAGTGAATGTAAATGTCAGCACATGTGAAGAGTCAGTCACAATGATGAACTGGGTAAAATATGTAGGAAAGCAATATTTTGAAGACGTATAAATTAATTGGGGGTACAAATAGGTGTACCTTGTGCCTATGAATATAGAGATAATGCATGAATAGACCATACTGTGAATAAATAATATAACTGGTTCGAACTTTAAATAATGGATTGAATTGATTTCTGAAAATATACAGGAAACCTAATATTGATATACAATCATCCATTCCAAACAGTTATGCTTCTAATGGTGATATTAGATTTATGGTTTATCATAAAAAGTGTGTGAGTTTTGCTTCAAAACTGATTATGAAATTAAAAAAAAATGTGTTTGCAGAGAAGTCTCATGAAAAGACCAGTCAAGAAACCGGGAGGAATACATGTGTTCTGAAGCAGGAAATGATTAAAAGTGAAAAAATACCTATAAAGTTGTGAACTTGTGGATGAAATATATATCCTATGATGTGCAAAAACTGCAGAAATATTAATGTAGCAGTGTTGAATATAAATGAACGTCAAAATACACATCATGTCCCATTGGAATCTACTTGCATTGATGTTAAACTGGGTCAGATACTGTAGAATTATTAGGATTTGTATGCACCATTCACAGAAGTGAGTTGTCAGTACAATTAAACAAATATGTATTTCAGGTGGATGAATATTTCCAATAATAATCTTGAGAAAAGTTGATTATATTTCCTCATGCATACATGAAAGAATGTATGAATGTAGAGAGTGTATATAAGACACATATATTTCGTGTTTTGATAAATCAGGAGAGTATATATATATATATATATATATATATATATATATATACCAAAAAAACACACAGAGAAACATAAAAAAGTAGCAATATATGCCAAATGAAATTTATAATGAAATATATAACATCTACTGATGCAAAAATATATACTTTACTGAACATGGAATTATGTATAATGTTGTTGTACTAGGAAGCTCACCCATAGGTTGAATTTTTAGTTCCAACAGCGTTTAAGAGGGGTAGTTTCTTCACACAATTTATATCTGCCGAGTCAGCAACCTCACAAAAATGTACGTGTGATACCAGGTAGGATTCAATATGTACATATAAAAATACATGTGCTGTATAGGCTACAGAGAAAGGGAGGCAGGGATTCACATATTTGTTAATTTTAAAAACACATGAAAAACTATTCCAAATAAAAATTCACTAGATTTATAACACCTACCATTTATTATGCAAAAGAAAAGTTCAAAAATACACCATGCCTCCTCTGACCTGCTTGTATTTCTGTTCTATTTGGGTTATTTTTCTCCATCATATTAGGATTAGTAGTCAGAGTCTAGTAGGGTATGTGTTAGTGTCAGGGATTCAGTATTTTGAATGGAAAATAGGAAAAAGAATCCAATGTCTATCAAATATGTGCTACACAAAATATTTTCCCTCTCTCATCCAGAACAATGCCTTGACATTACCTTCGCCCCAAGTAAGACACAATTAGTGGAGAAGAGTTATAAAATCTGTGAATATATAACTGGAATGGAAAATGCTCATGAGTTCACAACCTTGGATGTGGTAGAGAAGTTTCCATAAGTAAGGGACAGGTTAAAAACTCCACAAACATGGAGCTCTGCTGGCCTAAAGGACTTCTTGATAAACTGCCTCTGAGGTTGGGCACTTGAAATATATGTTGTTTTCAGGAGCTTTAGCTTCCTTTGTCGTGAGACCATCAAAGCTGGGTCTGATTCTATGTGACCTGGAGGACATGGTTTCTTATTTTCTAATGAACATGAGGCAGCAGTGGTGAATTCTCTCTTTTAAGTAAAATGTGACCAGTGGGTGCTAAGTCTCTCCCCATCTGGGCTGTGAAGCCATTTGGTCATCCTCCACTTTTTCATGGTTTTTCTTTCTCCTGCATTGGGAGTTTGGTATTTGCTTCACGAAATACAAGGAGTTCAAAAGGGACACAGTGCTGGATGGAGTTCTGCCACATGTGGTGGGTCAGGGTCTGCAGGAGAATGCACCAACCAGGCTTCTATCCCACATATCATTTTCCCTTGTCTATTGCAACCTGATTCTTAACATTGCCATGAAACCTCTCCATATAACAAGACGCCCTTACATATTAGTGTCTGCTGACCTCACCATGTCTTTCACAAGCCATTTGGAAGCCAATGGCAAATCCATATGGCCACATCAGAGATGTATTATGACACACATACACACCACTGCTCTAGGCACACTACTCAGCAGGCACCAACTTACTGGCATGTCTGTTCTAGATCATTTTCATGAAACACAGTCAATCAAGGCACTGTCTAGTATACTCATGATAAACAACAGGACATCCAAAGGTTCTCCAGAGACATGTTGTATAGTTGGACTTGACATTTGCATTATATAAGGTAGGAGTTATAAATCTAGTCAAATTTTAATTGAAATATTCTCCATGTGTTTTTAAACTTAACAAATATGTGAATTTCCCTTTTCTGTAGCCTATTCACACATGTATATTTATATGCATATATAGAATCCTACCAGGTATCACACGTACATTTTTGTGAGGTGGCTGTCTTGGCAGATACAAATTGTGAGAAGAGTTCACTCCTCCTAAATGCTGTTGGAAATGAAAATTCAACCTATAGGAGAGCGTCCTAGTAGAACAACATTATACATTAACTCATGTTCAGTAAAATAAATATTTTTGCATTTGTGGATGATACATATTTACTGATGAATTTCGATTGGCATTTATATTGGTATTTTTAATGTCTGTGAGTTGTGTGTGTGTGTGTGTGTGTGTGTGTGTGTGTGTATAGATATAGATATAGATATAGATATACTCTCCAAATTTTTCAAAATATGAAATATATGCGTCTAATATACACTCTCTAAATTCATTCATGTTCATGTATGTGGATTTATAATCCACTTTTCACAAGATTATAATCAGAAATATTCATCCACCTGAAATACATATTTGTTTCCTGAAAACTAACTTCAGTGAATGGTGCATACAAATCCTAATTATTCTACACTAACTGACCCAGTCTAACATCAATGCAAGTAGACTCCTATGGGACATGATCTGTAATTTGTCATTCATTTGTATTCGACACTGGTACATTATTGTTTCTTCAGTTTTTGCACATCACAGGATATACATTTCATCCACAAGTTCACAAATTAATAAGCATTTGTTTCAACTTTCACCACTTCTTGCTTCAGAACACATGTATTGTCAGGGTTTCTTGACTGGTCTTTTCATGAGAGACTTCTTTCCAAACACATTATTTTGAATTTCCATAATCATTTTGAAGCAAAACTCACACACTCTTCATGATAAACCAAAACACAAATATTTCCATTACATATATACCTGGTTGGAATGAATGATTGTATATCAATATACGATTTCCTTTAATTTTTCAGATATCAGTTCTATTCATTATTTAAAGTTCAAAAAAGTTATATTATTTATTCACAGTATGGTCTATTCATGCTTTTTCTCTATGTTCCTAGAAACAGGGTACACCTCTTTGTACCCCTGATTCTCATTTTACATCTTCAATATATTGCTCCCAGAAATGGTGAAAGAAATACTCATGTAATCTCATTATCACAGTAATATTCTGGACAAAAAAATGGAAAGGTCACACTTATGATTGTACCAAAGCCTAAATGGAAAGTGAACATGGATTTCTAAAAACATCCATGTCCAGGTTGCCTAATGCTGTCAATTGTCAATCCTATTGGTGACTACATATTTGTTTTTTTCCTAATTTATATATTCAAACTCAACCCTGTTGAAAATGTCTAATTCTATCACTCACTTTATACTTTGCCTGATTTCGTAATGTTTCTATTGATATCTGCTTTTCTACATATTTTCCCCAGTTCAACATAGTGACTGACTCTTCATATGTGCTGACATTTATATTCACTCAACAACCGAAAGTCTATTGCTAAAGAACTTTTGGTGCAAATCCTATACTCACTCTTCTTCCTAAACCTACCGACTATCTTCCTAATCCTACTGAATATCCCTTTTTGACTGGATGTTCTCTTCTAAATTCAATCATCCAATGTACAAGGTCCTATGCCATTGTATATCGAATTATCTGAGGCATCTTTGCAGAACATCATTCAAAGCTAAGTATCCCAATCAAGGGCAAAACCCTTCAGGGCTTCAAATCATACCTAGATTTCTGTTTTCCTACTTATATTTCACCTCTATATTCTTGTAAATATTGCAGGTTCCCAATACCATTATTCATCACACAGAATCATTCGTAACCCAAATCAAACCTGTTTTTAACCAGAAGTATACACTGTTATCTCAATCATTATACAGAAGAGCAGGGACAGAGTGGTTCTTACAATACAGGAAAGTTGGGGACCTTCCACCTGATGAGAACCTCAAATGTCCATGCACAAATGATACCTGGAGAAGTTGAAGGCAGGTATGAAGCACCTGAGAGAGCAAAAGTCATCTTCCATGGCAAAGAACCTGGTCAGGATGAAGGGATGTGTCTGAATCTGAATCTCTTTCTTCTTTTTGTAGAGAAGATGGACCAAACCAGGCCTGAGTGGAGAGTTGTTCCCGTTTGCCAATGGTGATATACATTCTACCTTATGAAAGTGTCACAGGAAGCGTGGGCAACCTCCATTTTATGTTACCCTTTGAAGCAACTGTTAGGACAAAGTGGTTGCCAAGGCAGTGACCTCATTCAGTTCCAAAGAATGTGACATACCTCATTTCCTTGGTGATGGAACTCTCTGAACTTGGTATCCAAGAAGCCAGGCACCCAGAGGCAGTCCCAGTCCCAGTCCCAGTGGGCTCACTTGTTTGGATTTACCAAGGACAGAGTCAGTTTTCTTGGTACCTAATGATGTGAGGATGGCCAAATGCCAGGAGAGCTCTGAAAATGCACCTTTCCTGAGAAAACAGGTAGTGGCTAACCACTTTTTCCTGACATCTTCACAGAGTTGGTCAAGGAAACAAGATCTGAGAGAAGACAGGCCATTTCGGGGGAACATAGTATGGCCCACCAGTCAGAGGACACTCCGGATAGTCACAGACCTACTTGGGGGAAGGAGGTGCCTTTGTGGGAGTGGGTGTGGGTTTGTTGTTTTGTCTCATGTTCTGAGAATAGATAGGAAAGGCGGTTTGTTTGGTTTGGAGTGGACAGTTTCTAGTAAGTCATTTGACATGGCGAGTGTTTCTGTTTCTGTGTATCCCACTGTGTCCGTTGTTGTAGACATTAGAAAAGAGAATGCATTAATGGATGTGTCCTCTCTAGTATAAATCATCCCATAATTCATCCTGCCCAATATATGAATGGACTGCAGCTTGTCTTATCGATGTGCAACACCTGCTATCTTTCTAAGTTGTTGTTTTCTTCCTGAATTCTGGCCACTCTCCGAAATAGGCTCATGGATTTGTGTCCAAAATATGTACCACCTCCAAGCTCTGTGACATGGCCATGTCCTGGATAGCTGAAGAGAATGGCGAGCATCTCAGAAAACCCAGATATCATTGTGACCAGGAAAGTCTCAGTGCAGAAACCCTGCTTTGGGCCTTTGCTTACTTATTGTTGTGTTGCACTGAATGTCACGAAGGTCTTTGCCTCAGGCCACCCCTTTGTGAAGCCTGAAGAAAACAGTTTTCAAATGGAAATGAATGGGCCTCACCTGTGGCTCTTTGCTTAATTGCTTTGGAAAGGGATGTGTCTTTATCATCCTCTTGGGCCTGTGTGTGGCTGTGACTTAGATTCTCAGCACCTGATGGATCTTAAGAATGATCCCATGTGAGCTTCCAAAACCAAAATGGCAAAAAATTTCATTCATTGTGGATGAAGTCTTTTGCCTTATTCTGTTAGGTTCCTGCACTCCATTAAATGACAATAGGGATTCTTTGGGTAAAATGAGTTCTTCAAAGCCCTGCAGAGGTGCTTGTGTTTTCGCATGACTCTAAATCACCTAAAGAATCGATACCTAAAATCAGTAGGCCTCAAATTGGAGAAACAAAGAAGTATTAACGGCAGGATTATTTGTTCACTCCTGGTTCACAGAAACGGTGTCCAGGCTACCCTGACTTTAGACAAATGAGGGGCAAACGAGCTGATTTTGGACACTATCTTGGGCTGCGCCCCTCATGGAAACCTCCAGCCAGAGGTTAAGATGATTGACTATGTGAAATAAGATGAGGGCCATGTGGGAGTGTTTTGGTTTTAATTTTGGTCATTTGTGTGGCATTGGAAAAAATGACTGGGTCCACGTGGGCTTGAACTCTGGTGTGATTCCCCTTAGAGACTGGGTTTTGTAACTGAACTCAGAGAAGAATTGCCATGAATTTTGTTGGGATTTTAAGAGGCCACGGATGAAAGTCGCTCTTGGAAACTGAGACCTAGGCCCCGGGTGGATTTCCACAGAGGCCTGGGAATCTCAGCAAGGATATCACATGATTTTATTCTTAAAGAAATGGCAGCCATAGTTGAGAGTCAAAACACACATGGACCTCACATTGTAGACCTCAATGGGCCTGGCCTAATGTGACCTTTTGTCCACTCTTTGGGAAGCCGTGCCTGTGAGAGTTCTCCAGAGATTTCATTGAAATGAGCTTCCTCACCATTTAAAGTTTGCTGAATGAACTGAAACCCACAGTGCCTCCAACTTCATACTTGAAAAATGGCTAGATAAATACCATGAATTTTTTGAAATTCCTATGACCAGGTGGCACTGGAGAAACATTGGATGTCCTGTTGCTGATCATGATTATACCAGACAGTGCCTTGACTTCCTGAGTTTCATGAAAATGGTGTAGAACAGAGATGCCAGTAAGTTGGAGCCTGCTGAGTAGTGGGTCTAGAGCAGTGGTGGGGAGGTGTTTGATAAAACATCCGTGGTAGGGCCATGTGGATATACCATTGGATTCCAAATGGCTTGTAACTGATATGGTGCAGCCAGCAGACCCTTATATGTAAAGGCATCTTGTTATATGGAGAGTTTTCAGAGGAAAATTAAGAATCAGGTTGATATGGACAAGGGGGCAATGGGGCAAGCTGTGAGAGATAGGAGCCTAGTTGGTGCATTCTCTTGCAGACCCTGACCCACCACACGTGACAGAACTCCCTCCAGCACTGTGTCCCAGTTTAGCTCCTAGTATTTCGTGAAACAAATACCAAACTCACAGTGCAGCAGCAAAAACACCACAAAAAGTGGAGGAGGACCAAATGGCTTCATAGTCCACACGGGGAGACACTTAGTCCCCAGTGGCCTCTGTTTACCTACAAAGAGAGGATTCAGCACTGCTTCATCTTGTTCATTGGAAAATAAGAAACCATGTCCTCCAGGTCACATAGATGCAGACCCAGCTTTGATGGTCTCACTACAGAGGAAGCCAAATCTCCTGAAAACAACATATATTTCAAGTGTGGAAGCTCAGAGGCAGTTTCCCAAAAAGTTTTTAGGCCAGCAGAGCTTCATGTTTGTGGAGGGTTTACTCTGTCCCTTAGTTTTGGAAACTCCTCTACCACCTCCAAGGTTGTGAACTCCTGAGCATTTTCCATTCCAGATATGTATTCACTGATTTTGTAACTCTTCTCCTCTAATTGTGTCTTACTTGGGGTGAAGGTAATGTCAAGGCTTTGTTCTGGATGAGAGCGGGAGGATATTTGTGCAGCATATATTTACATACACATTGGATTCAGTTTCCAATTTTCCATTCGAAATACTGAATCCCTGACACTAACCCATACCTAGTAGACTCAGACTATTCATCCTAATATAATGGAGAAAATTAACCCAACACATTAGAAATACAAGTACTTCAGAGGAGACATGTTGTATAGTTGGACTTGACATTTGCATTATATAAGGTAGGAGTTATAAATCTAGTCAAATTTTAATTGAAATATTCTCCATGTGTTTTTAAACTTAACAAATATGTGAATTCTTGTTTCCCTTTTCTGTAGCGTATTCACACATGTATATTTATATGCATATATAGAATCCTACCAGGTATCACACGTACATTTTTGTGAGGTGGCTGTCTTGGCAGATACAAATTGTGAGAAGAGTTCACTCCTCCTAAATGCTGTTGGAAATGAAAATTCAACCTATAGGAGAGCGTCCTAGTAGAACAACATTATACATTAACTCATGTTCAGTAAAATAAATATTTTTGCATTTGTGGATGATACATATTTACTGATGAATTTCGATTGGCATTTATATTGGTATTTTTAATGTCTGTGAGTGTTTGTGTTTGTGTGTGTGTGTATGTGTGTGTGTGTGTATAGATATAGATATAGATATAGATATACTCTCCAAATTTTTCAAAATATGAAATATATGCGTCTAATATACACTCTCTAAATTCATTCATGTTCATGTATGTGGATTTATAATCCACTTTTCACAAGATTATAATCAGAAATATTCATCCACCTGAAATACATATTTGTTTCCTGAAAACTAACTTCAGTGAATGGTGCATACAAATCCTAATTATTCTACACTAACTGACCCAGTCTAACATCAATGCAAGTAGACTCCTATGGGACATGATCTGTAATTTGTCATTCATTTGTATTCGACACTGGTACATTATTGTTTCTTCAGTTTTTGCACATCACAGGATATACATTTCATCCACAAGTTCACAAATTAATAAGCATTTGTTTCAACTTTCACCACTTCTTGCTTCAGAACACATGTATTGTCAGGGTTTCTTGACTGGTCTTTTCATGAGACTTCTTTCCAAACACATTATTTTGAATTTCCATAATCATTTTGAAGCAAAACTCACACACTCTTCATGATAAACCTAAACACAAATATTTCCATTACATATATACCTGGTTGGAATGAATGATTGTATATCAATATACGATTTCCTTTAATTTTTCAGATATCAGTTCAATTCATTATTTAAAGTTCAAAAAAGTTATATTATTTATTCACAGTATGGTCTATTCATGCTTTTTCTCTATGTTCCTAGAAACAGGGTACACCTCTTTGTACCCCTGATTCTCATTTTACATCTTCAATATATTGCTCCCAGAAATGGTGAAAGAAATACTCATGTCACCTCATTATCACAGTAATATTCTGGACAAAAAATGGAAAGGTCACACTTATGATTGTACCAAAGCCTAAATGGAAAGTGAACATGGATTTCTAAAAAAATCCATGTCCAGGTTGCCTAATGCTGTCAATTGTCAATCCTATTAGTGACTACATATTTGTTTTTTTCCTAATTTATATATTCAAACTCAACCCTGTTGAAAATGTCTAATTCTATCACTCACTTTATACTTTGCCTGATTTCGTAATGTTTCTATTGATATCTGCTTTTCTACATATTTTCCCCAGTTCAACATAGTGACTGACTCTTCATATGTGCTGACATTTACATTCACTCAACAACCGAAAGTCTATTGCTAAAGAACTTTTGGTCCAAATCCTATACTCACTCTTCTTCCTAAACCTACAGACTATCTTCCTAATCCTACTGAATATCCCTTTTTGACTGGATGTTCTCTTCTAAATTCAATCATCCAATGTACAAGGTCCTATGCCATTGTATATCGAATTATCTGAGGCATCTTTGCAGAACATCATTCAAAGCTAAGTATCCCAATCAAGGGCAAAACCCTTCTGGGCTTCAAATCATACCTAGATTTCTGTTTTCCTACTTATATTTCACCTCTATATTCTTGTAAATATTGCAGGTTCCCAATACCATTATTCATCACACAGAATCACTCGTAAAACAAATCAAACATGTTTTTAACCCCAAGTATACACTGTTCCCTCAATCATTTTACAGAAGAGCAGGGACAGAGTGGTTCTTACAATACAGGAAAGTTGGGGACCTTCCACCTGATGAGAACCTCAAATGTCCATGCACAAATGATACCTGGAGAAGTTGTAGGCAGGTATGAAGCACCTGAGAGAGGAAAAGTCATCTTCCATGGCAAACAACCTGGTCAGGATGAAGGGATGTGTCTGAATCTGAATCTCTCTCTTCTTATTGTAGAGAAGATGGACCAAACCAGGCCTGAGTGGAGAGCTGTTCCCGGGTGCCAATGGTGATATACATTCTACCTTATGAAAGTGTCACAGGAAGCGGGGGCAACCTCCATTTTATGTTACCCTTTGAAGTAACTGTTAGGACAAAGTGGTTGCCAAGGCAGTGACCTCATTCAGTTCCAAAGAATGTGACATACCTCATTTCCTTGGTGATGGAACTCTCTGAACTTGGTATCCAAGAAGCCAGGCACCCAGAGGCAGTCCCAGTCCCAGTCCCAGTGGGCTCACTTGTTTGGATTTACCAAGGACAGAGTCAGTTTTCTTGGTACCTAATGATGTGAAGATGGCCAAATGCCAGGAGAGCTCTGAAGATTGACCTTTCCTGAGAAAACAGGTAGTGGCTAACCACTTTTTCCTGACATCTTCACAGAGTTGGTCAAGGAAACAAGATCTGAGAGAAGACAGGCCATTTCGGGGGAACATAGTATGGCCCACCAGTCAGAGGACACTCCGGATAGTCACAGACCTACTTGGGGGAAGGAGGTGCCTTTGTGGGAGTGGGTGTGGGTTTGTTGTTTTGTCTCATGTTCTGAGAATAGATAGGAAAGGCGGTTTGTTTGGTTTGGAGTGGACAGTTTCTAGTAAGTCATTTGACACGGCGAGTGTTTCTGTTTCTGTGTATCCCACTGTGTCCGTTGTTGTAGACATTAGAAAAGAGAATGCATTAATGGATGTGTCCTGTCTAGTATAAATCATACCAAAATTCATCCTGCCCAATATATGAATGGACTGCAGCTTGTCTTATCGATGTGCAACACCTGCTATCTTTCTAAGTTGTTGTTTTCTTCCTGAATTCTGGCCACTCTCCAGAATAGGCTCATGGATTTGTGTCCAAAATATGTACCACCTCCAAGCTCTGTGACATGGCCATGTACTGGATAGCTGAAGAGAATGGCGAGCATCTCAGAAAACTCAGATATCAGTGTGACCAGGAAAGTCTCAGTGCAGAAACCCTGCTTTGGGCCTTTTTCATACTTATTGTTGTGTTGCACTGAATGTCAGGAAGGACTTTGCCTTAGGCCACCCCTTTGTGAAGCATGAAGAAAACAGTTTTCAAATGGAAATGAATGGGCCTCACCTGTGGCTCTTTATCAGCCTCTTGGACCTGTGTGTGGCTGTGACTTAGATTCTCAGCACCTGATGGATCTTAAGAATGATCCCATTTGAGCTTCCAAAACCAAAATGGCAAAAAATGTCATTCATTGTGGATGAAGTCTCTTGCCTTCCTCTGTTAGGTTCCTGCACTCCATCAAATGACAATAGGGATTCTTTGGGTCAAATGAGTTCTTCAAAGCCCTGCAGACGTGCTTGTGTTTTCGCATGACTCTAAATCACCTAAAGAATCGATACCTAAAATCAGTAGGCCTCAAATTGGAGAAACAAAGAAGTATTAACGGCAGGATTATTTGTTCACTCCTGGTTCACAGAAACGGTGTCCAGGCTACCCTGACTTTAGGCAAATGAGGGGCAAACGAGCTGATTTTGGACACTGTCTTGGGCTGCGCCCCTCATGGAAACCTCCAGCCAGAGGTTAAGATGATTGACTATATGGAATAAGATGAAGGCCATGTGGGAGTGTTTTGGTTTTAATTTTGGTCATTTGTGTTGCATTGGAAAAAATAACTGGGTCCACGTGGGCTTGAACTCTGCTGTGATTCCCCTTAGAGACTGGGTTTTGGAACTGAACTCAGAGAAGCATTGCCATGAATTTTGTTAGGATTTTAAGAGGCCACGCATGAAAGTCCCTCTTGGAAACTGAGACCTAGGCCCCGGGTGGATTTCCACAGAGGCCTGGGAATCTCAGCAAGGATATCACATGATTTTATTCTTAAAGAAATGGCAGCCATAGTTGAGAGTCAAAACACACATGGACCTCACATTGTAGACCTCAATGGGCCTGGCCTAATGTGACCTTTTGTCCACTCTTTGGGAAGCCGTGCCTGTGAGAGTTCTCCAGAGATTTCATTGAAATGAGCTTCCTCACCATTTAATGTTTGCTGAATGAACTGAAACCCACAGTGCCTCCAACTTCATGCTTGAAAAATGGCTAGATAAATACCATGAAATTTTTGAAATTCCTATGACCAGGTGGCACTGGGGAAACATTGAATGTCCTGTTGCTCATTATGAGTATACCAGACAGTGCCTTGATTTACTGAGTTTCATGAAAATGGTGTAGAACATATTTGTGTATGCAAATATGTGCTACACAAAATCTTCCTACTCTCATTCACAACAATACCTTGACACTATCTTTGCCCCAAGTAAGACAAAATAAAAGAAGAAGAGTTAGAAAATCTGTGAATACATATCAGGAATGGAACATGATTGCGAGTTCACAATCTTGGAGGTGGTAGAGGTGTTTCCAAAAGTAAGGGACAGGGTAAATATTGCACAAATATGGAGATGTGCCAGCCTAAAGACTTCTGGAGAACCTGCCTCTGAGGTTGGCCACTTGAAGTATATGTTGTTGTCAGGACCTATGGCTTCCTTTCTAGTGAGACCACCAAAGCTGGGTCTCCATCTATGTGACCTGCAGAACATGGTTTCTTATTTTCCAAAGAAAGTGAGGCAGCAAGGCTGAATTCTCTCTTTGTAAGTAAACTCTTGCCACTGAAGGCTAAGTGTGGTCCCGTGTGGACTGTGAAGCCATTTGGTAATCCTCCACTTTTCATGGTGTTCTTGCTGCTGCACTGGGAGTTTGGTATTGGCTTCAGGAAATACAAGAATTTCAACTGGGTCACAGTGCTGGAGGGAGATCTGTCACGTGTTGTGCGTCAGGGTCTGCAGGAGAATGCACCAACCAGGCTTCTATCCCACATAGCTTGCCCCCTTGACCATAGCAACCTGATTCTGAACATTGACCTGAAACCTCTCCATTCAACAAGATGCCTTTACATACAAGGGTCTGCTGGCTGCACCATGTCAGTTACAAGCCTTTTGGCAGATCCACATAATCCCAACACAGAAGTTTTATCACAGACCTGCAAAACACTCCTCTAGGCCCACTACTCAACAGACTTTAACTTATTTGCATCACTGTTCTACACCATTTTCATGAAACCCAGTCAATCAAGGCACTGTTTGGTACACTCATGATCAGCAACAGGAAATCCAAAGTGTATCCAGTGACACCTGGTGATGGGAATTTCAAATTTTTATGATGTTTATCTAGCCATTTTTCAAGGATGAGGTTGGAGGCACTGTGGGATTTAATTCATTCAGGAAACATCAAATGGTGAGAAAGCCCATTTCAATGAAACATCTGGAGAACTCTCACAGGCAAGACTTCCCAAAGAGTGGCCAAAAGATCAAATGAAGCCAGGCCCATTGAGGTCTACAATGTGAGGTCCATGTGTGTTTTTACTATCAACTATGGCTGTCAAGTCTTAAAGAATAAAATCATGTGATATTCTGGCTCAGATTCCCAGTGCTCTGTGGGAAGCCCCCTGGACCTAGATCTCAGTTTCCAAAGGCCACTACCATGTGTGGCCTCCAAAAATCCCAACACAATTCATGGCAATACATCTCTGCAGTAATTTCCAAACTCAGTCTCTAAGAAGACTCACACCAGAGTTCAAGCCAAGGTGGACCCAGTCATCTCTTCCATCAGCCAAACAAATGACCACAATTAAAACCAAAATACTCCCACATGGCTCTCAACTACTTCCACATAGACACTCATCATTACCTCTGGCTGGAAGTTTCCATGAGGGGCGCAGCTGAAGACAGTATCCAAAATATGCTCCCTACCCTCATTTGTCTAAAGTCAGGGTGGCTTGACAACCTATCTGTGAACAAGGAGTGATCAAATAGGCCTGCCATTAATACTGCTCTGCTTCTCCAATTTGAGCCTAATGTCTGTGAGGTTTAGATTCTTTATGTGAATTGGAGTCATGAGAAAATCCAAGCACCTATGGGCTTGCCTCTGCAGGGCTTTGAAAAACTTTTTGAACCAAAGGATACCTATTCTCACTTGATGGAAATCAGGAACCTTACAGAGGAAGGCGAGAGACTTCATCCACAAGACTGCTCTTTTTCCATTTTGGTTTTGGATGCACACATGAGATCTTTCCTTAGATTCATCAGGTGGTGAGAATCTAAGTCACAGCCTCACACAGGGCCAAGAGGCTGATTCAGACACATCCCTTTCCATGGCAATTAAGCAAAGAGCCACAGGTGATGCTCATTATTTTCCATTAGAAAACTGTTTTCTTCAGGCTTCACAAAGGGGTGGACTGAGGCAAAGACCTTCCAGACATTCAGGGCAACGGAACAATAGGTAAACAAAAGGCCCAAATCAGTGTTTCTCCACTGACACTTTACTGGTCACACTGATATCTGAGTTTTCTGAGTTCCTCTCCATTCCCTTCATCTATCCAGTACAAGGCCATGTTACAGAGTTTGGAGGTGGTACATATCTTTTACACAAAACCATGAGCCTATTCTTGAGAGTGGCCAGAATTCAGGAAGAAAACAGGAACTTAGGAAGATAGCAGGTATTGCCCATTCATAAGGAAAGTCGTAGTCCATTCATAAATTTGGCAGGATGAATGCTGAGAAGCTTTCTACTAGACAGAACACATCCATTGATGCATTCTCTTTTCTAATGTCTATAACCACAGACACAGTGGGATACACAAACCCACAACCACACCCACAAAGGCAACACTTTCCTCCAAGTTGGTCCGTGACTATCCAGAGTGTCCTCTGACTGGTGGGCCATACTATGTTCCCCAAAATTGCTTTTTCTTTCTCAAATCTGCTTTCCTTTGCCAACTCTTGAAGTAGTCAGGAGTCAGCGGTGAGCCAATACCTGCTTTATCAGGAAAGAACCATCTTCAGAGCTTCCCTGGCATTTGGCCATCCTCACATCAGTAGGTAAGTGCCGTAGCCCGGCTGGCTGGGCAAAATAACCGGGGGGGTGACGAACAACTTGTGTAGACTGATGCAGCAGGCCTGGAAGCCGTTTATTGTTGAATAAGAGCGGTATTTATACATTTTACACAGCCTATCTAATTAGCATGAAATAGATACAGCAGTCAAACAATAAGGAATCTCCACACTTAATGGCTCGCTTTTGTTACTTCACAAACCACTCCCTCTGGCATTTTGCCAGGCGCCATCCAGACTTCTTTACAGGCTCTAACATTTCTCTGGCAAAATAACAGGTGCCAATCTGACTTGTTTACAGACGTTAACATTTCCCCCTTTTGTTTAATTTAAATAAGGACCATAGTGTTTTTTACAGAAACACCATAAATAACCTGCTAGAAACAGAAAGGGAGGATACAAAATGTTACAATACCAATCCAATTGATGGCTCCATGCAAGAAGCCCTTGGAAAACTTATACCAGCAATGACACCGTTAGCAAAGATACCGAGTTACAAGTTGTTGTAGATTACAGTCTGTTGTCTCAGTCCAGATAAAGCAGTGTCTCAATAGATTAACTCAGAGTTCAGGTAAATCACAGTCCAGGTAAGTTCTCCAGGCAGCTAGCTTAAGTTGTAGTAGCAGAAACAGCGATAGCTCCGAAGTCTCCTCGGGTTCTCAGCCGAAGTTTCCTCCAGTTCTCAGCAACATTGTAAATTCTTCCACCTTTGTATTCACCGGCACTTGGACGAAGGCAGGAACTCCGGATGGCTAAAGAAAATCCTGTAGCATTTCACTAAGAAAACAACCTTCTGAACAATTTTAGTACATTATCTCAAGGTTTTTTACATTTGAAATAAGCCTTAATAGTACTCATTACTCATCAGCCTGCAGGTGTGGGAGACCCATTGTAGTTACTGGCCTTGGAAATGATCAAACTTCAGGGATGCCAGTGGCATCTTCTGCCAGCTGTAGCATCCTGGGCAGCCCCAGATGGCCCCAGGGAGAGTCCTGGGCTTAAACTTCTTCCGGGCACAGGGAGCAAAAGCCTGCGAGACTGTGCCTCCAGGTCAGGTCTAGATTTGGGCTCACAGTGGTGATCCGCTCCCCCGGGCAGGGGGCGGGGAAGAGCCCTCAACTGCCTCTTGGAAAATTCTTACTGCGCCATGATCGGCTTGGGCAGGTGGCAGCCGCCTTGTCATTTCACGCACCCTCCAGTATCGAAAAGTATTCAGTAATAGCCTTTTGCTGCAACTTTTTTCCTGATAATCCTTCTTCTTCTGAACTTTCTTTTTCTTTCTGACTAGAGTTTCTGGGCTTTTATCAACACATGCCCTAACTATTCTTGGTTCCACTGGGGTGCCTTTTTCTCTTATCAATTTACTTCTCACCCCTTCCATATTTTCATCACAAAGACAATACAACATTTCAAGACAAAACAAGACACAAACATACTGCATCAATCTTCTCCATTTTCTCGAAATGGTCATTTTTCCTATCGCCCTATCTGCCTAGGGACGAGCAGATTGCTCCCGTCCTATCTATAAACAGAAAGCTTTTTTCGACCCTTACCCGTGAGTGTCCCAGGGCTCCTCGTAACGGGCCACCATCTGCCGCAGTCCCGCTGCAGCAGAATAACCTGGGGGGTGACGAATAACTTGTGTATGTTGATGCAGCAGGAATGAGAGCCGTTTATTGTAAGATCTGAGCGATATTTATACATTTTACACAGCCTATCTCATTAGCATAAAATAGATACAGCAGTCAACCAATAAGGAATCTTCACACTTAATGGCTCGCTTTTGTTACTTCACAAACCACTCCCTCTGGCATTTTGCCAGGCACCATCCAGACTTGTTTACAGACTCTAACATTTCTCCAGCAAAATAACAGGTGCCAATCTGACTTGTTTACAGACCTTAACAGGTAAGAAGAAAGACTGACTCTGTCTTTGGTAAATTCAAACAAGTGAGACCACTGGGACTGGGATTGGTAATGGCTCTGGGTGCCTGGCTTCCTGGATCCCAAGTTCAGAGACTTTCATCACCAAGGAAGTGAGGTGTGGTCACTTCTTTCAGGAACTGAATGAGGTCACTGCCTTGGCTACCACTTTGTCCTAACAGTTGCTTCCAAGGGTTCCATGAGATGGAGGCTGCCCCTACTTCCTGTGACAATTTCATATGTTAGAATGGTATATCAACCATACGCACCTGGGAAGAGCTTTCCACACAGGCCTGGTTTGGTCTACTCTACATTAAGAAGAGTGAGGCTGATTCAGACACATTCCTTCATCCTTCCAGGTTGTTTGCCATGGATATGTCTTTTGCTCTCTCAGGTCCTTCATAGCTGCCTACATCTTCTCCAGAGATCATTTCTGCACGTACCTTTGATGTTCTCAGCAGGTGGAAGATCCCATACATTCTTGTATTGTAAGACCAACACTGTCGCTGCTCTTCAGCAAAGTTAGATTGAGGGAACAGTGTATGATTAGTGTTATTAACATGTTCGATATGGGTTAGGAACCATTCTGCTGCATGAATAATGGTATTGGGAACCTGTGATATTTACAAGAATATAGAGGTGAAATATATGTACGAAAACAGAAATCTAAGTAAGATTTGAAGCCCAGAAGGTCATTTGTCCCTTGATTGGGATACTTAGCGTTGAATTACATTCTGCACAGATGTTTCAGATAAATCGATATACAATGGCATAGGACCTTTCACCTTGGATGATTGAATGTAGAAGAGAACATCCAGTCAAAAAGTGATAGTGGGTAGGATTAGGAAGATAGTCGGTAGGTTTAGGAAGAAGAATGAGTGTAGGATTTGGAACAAAAGTTCTTTAGAAGTAGGGTATCGCTAAGAGAGTGAATGTAAATATCAGCACATGTGACGAGGAAGTCACAATGATTAACTGGGGAAAATATGTAGAAAAGCAGATATCAATAGAGACATTACAAAATCAGGCAAAGTATAAAGTGAGTGACAGGATTAGACATTTTCAACATGGTTGAGTTTGAATATATAATCTTTGGAAGAAACAAATATGTAGTCACCAATAGGATTTTCATTTGAGAGCATTAGGCAACCTGGACATGGATGTTTTTAGTAATCCATGTTCACTTTCCATTTAGGTTTTGTACAATCATAAGTGTGACCTTTGCTTTTTGTGTCCAGAATATTACTGTGATAAAATGTATATGTAGATCAGGTGACATGAGTATTTCTTCCACCATTTCTGGGAGCTATATTTTGAGGACATATAAATTAGTATTGGGGGTACAAAGAAGTGTACCTGTGTCTATGAATATAGAGATAATTCGTGAATAGACTGTACTGTGAATAAATAATATAACTGGTTCCACTTTAAATAATGGATTGAATTGATATCTGAAACTAAGTAAGAAATCTTATATTGATATAGAACCATTCATTCCAACCAGTTACACATCTAATGGTAATATTAGTGTTATGGTTTATTGTGACGGGTTTGTGAGTTTTGCTTCAAATGTGATAATGGAAATCGAAAATAATGTGTTTGGAAAGAAGTCTCATGAAAAGAGCAGTCAAGAAACATGGAGGAATACATGTGTTCTCAAGCAGGAAGTGATTGAAAGTGAAACAAATGCCTATAAATTTGCGAAATTTTGATGAGACATATATGCTATGATGTGCATAAACTGAAGAAATAGTAATGTACCAGTGTTGAATAAAAATGAACGTCAAAATGCACATCATGTCTACTTGCATTGATGTTCAACTGGGTCAGTTACTGTAGAAATATTAGGATTTTGGGGGGGGATTAATAATACAATTTATTTTAGCACTAGCATGCCACAGAATGTAGAGGAAAGATCAATGGATTTTTAGTTATAGCACTAATAATCTAACATTTAGTGACTATTTTGGATAGTCTAAAATTACATAAGGCTATGTAACATAATTTTTTTTATTTAACATTCATCAAAGCTTGGAATTTTCATAATATTTCTTTTTTTTTATTTTTTATTTTTTCAGTTGTTGATTGACCTTCATTTTGTTTATTTGTATGTGGTGCTGAGAATAGAACCATGTGCCTTACACATGCTAGAAAAGCATGTTACCACTGAGCCACAAACCCAGCCCCTCCACTTTTATCTTAACATCATACACTCATGTCCCTCTTCTTTACTCACTTTCTTCCCCATTTTCCCCCTTCTCTCCCTTCCTTTTTCGTTTCCCCTCCATATCTATTTTTCTCTCATGTCATTACAAACAGTAGTATGCTATGAAATTTAAGTTTAAGACTGTTTTTTATAGTCATTCTTTTTCTTGAGAAAATCTAAAAATTATAATCACCTGATAGATATATTACAATACATTTATTACACATATGTATCTATATTCATGCATATGCATTACATATATTATATATATATACATATATATTTAAAAGTACTTTGATTTTCCTGTTAGAAATAATATAGACCAAGTCTTTCTTAATTCTCAATTCTTCCATAATTAACATCTTACAGTGAAAATCAAATAAACATATTTAAGTAAAAAGGTATCATTCTTATTTATCAATACTGATAATTTAAGGTTTTATATCACATTAAGCTGTAATATGGCATATTAACTCTTATGAATTAGAGAAATTTTATTTGAACAACCTATTATTTAAGGACCATATGCACTGACATTTTAAATGGCGTTCTTGTGATTTCTATTTCTATCAATTGTGTATTAATTGCCAAATACTTATTTTAGTACTTTTCATGTTCATAATTGATATAAAGTCAATTGTTTAATTCTTCTTGTAAGTAGTTACTTATTACAGTAGGGACATTATTAATAATACAACATCTTTATAAGAAAAATGGTACAAATTTATTTTCATGCAAAATTAAGAATAATTGCATGCTCTAAATGTTTGATTGTTGATACTTATAATAAAGAGCTTTTGATGAGTCTCTTCCCCAGTAAAACATAAAATGCAAAGGTAATGTCCAAATAAAGATAAGAAAAATACACATTATCAGCTAGAAACTATTAAATAAAAGATGAAAAGAACAATCCAACACATTGTACGAACTTGTCAGATGAGGTAGTATTCTGGAAGAATAGCCTAAGACTAGACCTTGTCCATGTCAAAATATTCACGAAAAAAATGAAGTATGAAAAGTGTAGAAAATGCTATGAATTTTTCATGAAGATAGGTGAATTATCCTTTCATCTCAATTTATGTGCATTTTCTGGTAAAATAAATTTGTGATATTTACAACTACACAAAACAAAGTTTCTGCATAGCAAAATGAATACATCTGAACCCATTTTTAGCTGATTTCTTCCCACTAAATTTTAAACCTTTATTTATTTATTTATTTATTTTTATTGGTTGTTCAAAACATTACAAAGCTCAAGATATATCATCTTTCATACATTTGACTCAATTGGGTTATGAACTCCCATTTTTTCCCCAAATACGAATTGTAGAATCACATCGGTTACACATTCACACTTTTACATAATGGCATATTAGTGACTGTTGTATTCTGCTACCTTTCCTATCCCCTACTATCCACCCTCTCCTCCCCTCCCATCTTCCCTCTCTACCTCATCTGCTATTGTTCAATTCTCTCCATTGTTTCCCCCCCACTTCCCCTCACAAGATTTTATATGCGATTTTGTGTAACATTGAGGGTCTCCTACAATTTTCATAAGCTTTCCCTTCTCTCTCCCTTTCTCTCCCCCCATTCGTCTTTGTTTAATGTTAATATTTTCCTCATGCTCTTCCTCCCTGTTCTGCTCTTATTTGCTCTCTTTATATCAGAGAAGACATTTGGCATTTATTTTTTAAGGACTGGTTAGCTTCGCTTAACATAATATGCTCTACTGCCATCCATTTCCCTGCAAATTCTATGATTTTGTCATTTTTGTGCTGTGTAATACTCCATTGTGTATAGATGCCACATTTTTTTATCCATTAATCTATTGAAGGGCATCTAAGTTGGTTCCACAGTCTAGCTATTGTGAATTGTGCCGCTATGATCATTGATGTGGCAGTATCCCTATAGTACGCTCTTTTAAGATCCTCAGGGAACAGTCCAAGAAGGGTGATAGCTGGGTCAAATGGTGGATCCATTTCCAGCTTTCCCAGGAATATCCATACTTCTTTCAAAATTGGCCTCACCAATTTGCAGTCCCACCAGCAGTGTACAAGTGTACACTTTTCCCCACATCCTCGCCAACACTTATTGTTGTTTGACTTCATAATGGCTGCTCATCTTACTGGAGTAAGATGGTATCTTAAGGTGGTTTTGATTTGCATTTCTCAGACTGCTAGAGATGGTGAGCATTTTTTCATGTACTTGTTGATTGATTGTATGTCCTCCTCTGTGAAGTGTCTGATTAGGTCCTCGGCCCATTTGTTGATTGGGTTATTTGTTATCTTATTGTTTAATATTTTGAGTTCTTTGTATATTCTGCATATTAGGGCTCTATCTGAAGTGTGAGGGGTAAAAATTTGTTCCCAGGATGTAGGCTCTCTATTTACCTCTCTTATTGTTTCTCTTCTTGAGAAAAAAACTTTTTAGTTAAAGTAAGTCCCATTTGTTTTTTTCTTGTTATTAACTCTTGGGCTATTGATGTCTTATTAAAGAATTTGGAGCCTGACCCCACAGTATATAGATCGTAGCCAACTTTTTCTTCTATGAGACGCAGTGTCTCTGATTTGATATCTAGCTCCTTGATCTATTTTGATTTAACTTTTGTGCATGGTGAGAAAACGGGATTCAGTTTCATTTTGTTGCATATGGATTTCTAATTTTCCCTGCACCATTTGTTGAAGATGCTATCCTTCATCCATTGCATGTTTATAGCCACTTTATCAAATATAAGAAAGTTGTAATTTTGTGGATTGGTTTCTCTGTCCTCCATTCTATACCATTTGTCCACCTGCCTGTTTTCATACCAGTACCACACTGTTTTTGTTACTATTGCTTTGTAGTAAAGTTTGAACTCTGGTATCGCTATACCTCCCGATTCACACTTCCTGCTTAGAATTTCTTTTGCTATTCTGTGTCTTTTGTTTTTCTATATGAATTTCATGATTGCTTTATCATTTCTACAAGAAATGCCATTGGGATTTTGATTGGCATTGCGTTAAACCTGTATAGAACTTTGGGTAATTTCGCCATTTTGATGAATTTAGTTCTGCCTATCCATGAACAGGGTACATTTTTCCATCTTCTAAGATCTTTTTCTATCTCTCTCTTTAGGGTTCTGTGGTTTTCACCTCTTTTGTTAGGTTGATTTCCAAGTATCTTATTTTCTTTGAGGATATTGTGAATGGAGTGGTTTTCCTCATTTCAATTTCAGAAGTTTTGTTGCTGATATACAGGAATGCCTTTGATTTATGCGTGTTGGTTTTATATCCTTCATTTATTAACTCTAGCAGTTTCTTTGTAGACCCTTTTGGGTCTGTTAAATATATTACCATGTCATCCACAAATAGCGATAATTCAAGTTCTTCTTTTCCTATTTTTATGCCTTTAATTTCTTTTGTCTGTCTAATTTCTCTGGCTAGTATTTCAAGAACTAAATTGAATAGAAGTGGTGATAGAGGGCATCCCTGTCTTGTTCCAGATTTCAGAGGGAATGCCTTCAGTTTTCTCCATTTAGGATGATCCTAGCCTGAGGTTTAGCATATATAGCTTTTACAATGTTGAGGTAAGTTCCTGTTATTTCTAGTTTTTCTAGTGTTTTGAACATAAAGGGATGCTGAACTGTGTCGAATATTTTTACTATATCTATCGAGATGATCATATGGTTCTTGTCCTTAAGTCTATTGATGTGGTGAATAGCATTTATTGATTTCCGTATATTGAACCAGCCTTGCATTCCAGGGAAGAATCCTACTTGATCATGGTGCACAACTATTTTGATATGCTTTTGGATTCAATTCACACGGATTTCATTGAGAATTTTTGCATCCAAGTTCATTAGAGATATTGGTTGTAGTTTTCTTTTTTGAAGTGTCTTTGTCTGGTTTTGGGATCAGGGTGATTTTGGACTCCGAGAATGAATTTGGAAGCGCTCCTTATTTTTCTATTTCTTGATATAGCTTGAAAAGTATTGGTACTAATTCTTCTTTGAAGGTTTTTTTGAACTCTGCTCTATACCCATCAGGTCCAGGGCTTTTTTTGGTTGGTAGTATTTTGATGGCTTCTTCTATTTCTTCCTTTGTTTTTGGTCTGTTTAAATTGTGTGTGTCTTCCTGACTGAATCTGGGCAGATCGTATGACTTAAGAAATTTGTCGATATTTTAACTATCTTCTATTTTATTGGAATATAGGGTTTCAAAATACTTTCTAAGTATCTTCTGTATTTGTGTAATGTCTGTTGTGATATTGTCTTTTTCATTCCATATGTTAGTAATTTCAGTTGTCTCTCTTCTTCTCATCCTTAGCATGGCTAAGGGCCTGTAAATCTTATTTATTTTTTCAAAGAACCAACTTTTAGTTTTATCAATTTTTTCAATGTTTTTTTTGTTTCAATTTCGTTGATTTCTGCTCTAATTTTAATTATTTCTTGTCTTCTACTACATTTGCTGTTGTTTTGCTCTTCCTTTTCTAGGTTTTTGATGTGTACTGTGAGTTTATTTATTTGTTGTTTTATTCTTTTTTTGAGGAAAGAACTCCAAGAAATGAATTTCGCTCTTAAAACTGCCTTCTTTGTGTCCCATAGATTCCAGTACGATGTGTCTGTATTGTCATTTGATTCTAAAAATATTTTTATCTCCTCCTTTATGTCTTCTGTAACCCATTGATCATTCAGTAGAATATTGTTCATTTTCCATGTGATGTAGGATTTTTCCTTTCTTCTTTTATCATTGATTTCCAGTTTCATTCCATTATGATCAGATATGGTGCATGGTATTTTCTCCACGCCTTTATATTTACTAAGAGTTGCCCAATGGCATAATATATGGTCTAACTTGGAGTAGGATCCATGTGCTGCTGAGAATAAAGTGTATCCACTTGATGATGGTTGATGTATTCTATATATGTCGGTTACGTCAAGGTTATTGATTGTGCTGTTGAATTCTATAGTTTCTTTATTCAGTTTTTTATAGAGGATCTGCCTAATGGCGAGAGTGGTGTGTTGAAGTCACCCATAATTATTGTGTTGTAGTCTATTTGACTCTTGAACTTGAGGCGAGTTTGTTTTATGAGCATTGCAGCTCAATTGTTTGGTGCATACCAATTGATAATTGTTATGTCTTGTTGGTGGATGGTTCCTTTTAACAATATATAGTGTCCTACTTTATCCCTTTTGATTAATGTAGGTTTGAAGTTGATTTTATATGATATGAGTATGGCCACTCCTGCTTGCTTCCGAGGGCCATATGAGTGGTATGATTTTTCCCAACCTTTCACTTTCAGCCTGTGTATGTCTTTACCTTTCATATGAGTCTCTCGAAGGCAGCATATTGTTGGATTTATTTTTTTGATCCAGGTTACTAGCCTATGTCTCTTGATTGGTGAGTTCAGATTTTTAACATTTAAGGTTACAATTGAAATATGATTTGTACTTCCAGTCATGTTTATTTATTTATTTATTTTAATTTGGGTAGTTTTTACTTTTTGGTTTTTTTCTTACCCCTTTACTGAGATACCTCCCGCTGTTAGTTTTGGGCACTATTTTTCAATTCCTCTTCTTGTAGTATTTTGCTCAAAATGCTTTGCAGTGCTGGTGTTCTGTCTGCGAATTCTTTTATCTTTTATTTATCAGGAAGGACTTAATTTCATTGTCAAATCTGAAGCTTAATTTTGTTGGATACAGTATTCTTGGTTGGAATCCATTATTTTTCAGTGTTTGAAATACATTGTTCAAAGATCTTCTCGCTTTCAATGTCTGTGATGAAAAATCAATTGTTAACCTTATTGGTTTACCCCTGAATGTTATCTGCCTACTTTCTTTCGTAGCTTTTAATATTCTCTCCTTGTTCTGTATGTTGGCTATCTTCATAATTATATGTCTTGGAGTTTGTCTATTATGGTTTTGAATGTTTGAGGTCCTGTAGGCTTCCAGGATATGGCAATCCATTCCATCTTTCATCTCTGGGAAGTTTTCTAGAATTATTTCATTTAATATGTTGTTCATTCATTCGGTTTGAATTTCTATGCCTTCTTCTATCCCGATGACTCCCAATTTTGTTTTTTTTATGACATCCCATATCTCTTGAATAGTTGCTCATGGGATTTAAGCATGTTTTCTGTGTTGACTATATTCTTTTCAAGTTGACAAACTTTGTCTTCATTATCTGATGTTCTGACTTCTACTTGATCTAGTCTGTTTGTAATATTCTTGTTTGAGTTTTTAATTTGGTTTATAGTTTCCTGCATTTCTAGAATTACTGTATGATTTTTTAAAAGATCTCTATCTCCTGGTAAAGCTTGTTCTTTGCCATTTGAATTTGTTTGTTTAATTCATTTTCAAAATGTACTTTTATCCTTAGACTTGCTGCCTCATGTCTTCTCTCTTATTCCTTTCCATCTGAGTTAGGTATGACTTAAGTTTTTTCCCTATCCCTGTTTCTGATGCTTCTAGGTTCTCCTGTAGTAATAAGTTGTCCTTCATTGTTTGTACACCTTGTTTTCCCTTGTTTTTTCATGATGTTCACGTCATTTTCCAGCTCTATTTGATTGCTGTGTTTCTGCTCTCTTCCATAGATTTGTTATGGGTTTATATATCTCTGTTTTCTCTCCTTTGTGTTGGTAGACTATGCCTGCTTAAGTGGATTCCGCTGTTAAGGAATTCTGACGGCCGAGCTTCAGTGATGTCACCTCTCTGCTGTGGTGGGCCCCAGGCTCCTTGCCGGAGGGTCCGAATTGGGTGGGTGGACTGGATTGTCTCTGGTTGGTTTCAGCTCCCGGTCGCTGGCAGGCCGGCAGTCTCCAGCCACCCAGTAGTGCGGGCAGCTTGTGGTCTGTCTTCAGCTGGTGGGTGATCTCTAGCCACACAGTTGCGCGTTCGATCGCCGGCAGGCGCGCGTTCTCCAGCCGTCAAGACATAGCGTCAGCAGGTGGGCTGGCGCCAGCAGGAAGGTGGTCTCCCGTTGCCCAGTCACACTGGCAGTGGGCCGGCGTTCTCCAGCCAGCCAGTCAGGAGGGCCTGGCCTCTAGTCCCCTGGTTTATCCTGCTAGTCCTGATTTCTCCTGCTAGACCAGATTTCTCCTGAGTGATGCTTCTCGGCAGCTCAAACTGTTCTCTGGGTCTGCCGTTTGTTGGGTGGGGAGGGTGTCTATTGGGAACCCTGGAACTCTATTGTTTTAATTTTTTTCGCTTGCCCATCGCCCCGCACTGGCTAGACAAGTTTCATTTTTGCCGCTGATGGGAAGGGGAGATGAAGGTCAGGTGCCTCTAGTTTTCCCCCAGTCTTTATGCAGACTTGCTCTGATTATTCCTCCCCCAAAAGCCTAGGAGATATTTTATGCGAATTCCCCTCTGTATGTGAGATGAGCTGAGAAACACACACCTGTTTTATTCTTGCAATCTGTCAGGGAGTGGTGGTGGTTACTTCAGCTCTCCAAGATGGTGGCTGTTGGTTTCCTTTGTGGAGTTTCTGCTTTGGGGCATAGAAATGTACTGCTAACTTCCCCGTCTGAAATCCCGAATTCAGCTGTGGGCTCAGTGGATGCTCAGCCAGCAGGATTCCACAGAATCCGCAGCAACGTTTCTCCCTGCTTGCTGGTCGCTTCTCGGTGGTGCCTCACCATTTGTAGACACAGGGCAGGTCACGCGGATCAATCAGAATGGATCTCCAGTTGCACAAGTGGCTTGTGTTTGAGACTCAATTACCGGACCTCGGTGGTGGAAATCATTCTTCTAGGTTTCGGTAAACACCCATTTTCCTGTAAGATCCTAACAAGATAGTTTTTCATTGCTCTAACTCGTTATTCACTTGCGCAGTGGCAGGGTACACTGGGTGTGATACACTGTCTTCACAGCCATCTTGCAATGCCGAAATATTAGGATTTGGATGCACCATTTACTGAAAACTGTTTCAGTACTAGGAAAAAATATGTATTTCAGGTGGATGAATATTTCTGAGAATAATTTTTTAAAAATTGGATTATAAATCCACATACATGAATATGAATGAATTTAGGGAGTGCAAAATAAGACACAAATATTTCATATTTTGAAAAATCTGGAGAGTATATATATATATATATATATATATATATATATATACACACACACACACACACACACACACACACAGACATTAAAAACTAGCAATATATATGCCAATCAAAATTCATCATGAAATACATATCATCCACAGACCCAAAAATATTCATATACTGAACATGGATTTATGTATAATGTTGTTCAACTAGGAGGCTTACCCATAGGTTGAATTTTCAGTTCCAACAGCATTTAGGAGGAGTGATCTCTTCTCACAATTTGTATTTGCCAAGTCAGTCACCTCACAAAAATGTACGTGTGATACCAGGTACAATTCTATATGTGCATATAAAATTACATGTGCTGAATAGGCTACAGAGAAAAGGAGACAGGAATTCACATATTTGTTAACTTTCAAAACACACGGAGAACTATTTCAACAAAAAAAATGACTAGATTTATAACTCCTACCCTATATATTGCAAAAGGCAATTCCAACTATACACCATGCCTCCTCTGAACTGCTTGTATTTCTATTCTGTTTTGGTTATTATTCTCTATCATATTACGATTAGTAGTCAGAGTCTAGTATGGTAGGGGTTAGAGTCAGGGATTCAGTATTTCGAATGGAAATTTGGAAAATGTATCCAATGTGTATGCAAATATGTGCCACACAAAATCTTCCCACTCCTCCAGAACAATGGCTTGACATTATCTTCGCCCCAAGTAAGACATAATTAGAGGAGAAGAATTAGAAAATCAGTGAATACTTCTCTGGAATGTAATATGCTAAGAAGTTCACTACCTTGAAGGTGGTACAGGAGTTTCCAAAAGTAAGGGACAGGGTGAACACTCCATAAACATGGAGCTCTGCTGGCCTAAAGACTTCTTGAGAAATTTCCTCTGAGATTGGGCACTTGAAACATATGTTGTTATGAGGAGCTTTAGCTTCCTTTGTACTGAGATCATCAAAGCTGGGTCTGCACCTATGTGACCTGTAAAACATAGTTTCTTATTTTCCAATTAACATGAGACACCAGTCCTGAATTTGATCTTTGTAGGTAAACTGTGGCCACTGGGTTCTAAGTGTCTCCCTGTGTGGACTGTGAAGCCATTTGTTCATCCTCCAATTTTCATGGTGTTTCTTGCTGCTGTATTTGCTTATGAAATAAAAAAAAGATCACCTGGGACACAGTGCTTGAGGGAGTTCTGTCACGTGTGGTGGGTCAGGGTCTGCAAGAGAATATACCAACAATGCTTCTATTCCACATAGCTTTTCCCCTTGACCACAGCAACATAATTCTCAACATTGCCCTGAAACCTCTCTATATAACAAGATACCATTACATATAAGGGTCTGCTGGCTGCACCATGTCAGTCACAAGGCATTTGGAAGCCAATGGAAGATCAACATGGCCCCACCACAGATGTTTTATCACACACCTCCCCTCCTCTGATCTAGGCCCACTACTCAGCAGGCTCCAATTTACTGGCATCTCTGTTATACACCATTTTGATGAAACCTAGTCAATCAAGGCACTGTCTGGTATACTCATGATCAGCAACCAGTTTTCCAAATTTTCTCCAGTGCCACCTGGTCATGGAAATTTCAATAATTTTATTGTATTTATCTAGCCATTTTTCACGGATGAAGATGTAGGCACTGTGGATTTCAATTTGTACAGGAACCATTAAATGATGAGAAACCTCATTTCGATGAATGCTCTGTAGAACTGTTAAAGACAAGGCTTCCCAGGGAGTGGCCAAAAAGTCACATGAAATCAGACCCATTGAGGTCTACAATGTGAGGTCCATGTGTGTTTTGACTGTCACCTATGCCTACCAAGTCTTTCAGAAAAAAAAAAATCATGTGGTATCCTGGCTGAGATTCCCAGTGCTCTGTGGAAAGCCACCCTGGGCCTAGATCTCAGTTTCCAAGGGAGACTCTCATGCGTGCCCTCCTAGAATCCCAACACAATTCATGGCACAAGTTCTCTGAGATCAGATCCAGAATGCACTCTCTAAGTGTAATCACACCAGAGTTCAAGCCCATGTGGACCCAGGCATCTCCTTTAACAGCCACATAATGACCACAATTAAACCAAAACACTCCCACATGGCCCTCATCTTTTTCCATATAGATACTCATCATAACCTCTGGCTGGAGGTTTCCATGAGGGGCACATTCCAAGACAGTGTCCAAAATAAGCTCCCTTGCCCCTCATTTGCCTAAAGTCAGGGTGGCCTGGACATACTTCCTGTGAACCCGGAGTGATCAAATAGGCATGCCGTTAATACTGCACCGCTTCTTCAATTTGAGGCCTACTGAGTTAGAGGTATAGATTCTTTATGTAAATTAGAGTCATGAGAAAACCCAAGCACCTTTGCAGGGCTTTGAAGAACTCAATTGACAAAAAGGATCCCTATTCTCACTTGATAGAGGTCAGGAACCTCACAGAGGAAAGCGAGACTTTATCCACAATGACTGGTGTATTTGCCATTTTGGTTTTGGATGCACACATGGGATCTTTCTTTAGATCCATCTGGTGCTGAGAATCTAAGCCACAACCTCACACAGGGCCAAGATGCTAATTCAGACACATCCCTTTCCAAAGCAATTAAGCAAAGAGCCACAGGTGATGCCCAATCATTTCCATTTGAAAACTGTTTACTTCAGGCTTCACAAAGGGGTGGCCAGAGCAAGAACTTCCTGACATTCAGTTCATCAGAACAATATATAAGCAAAATGCCCAAAGCAGGGTTTTTCCACTGAGATTTTCCTGGTCACACTGATATCTGAGTTTTTTGAGATGCTCGCCATTCCCTTCAGCTATCCAGTACATGGCCATGTCACAGAGCTTGGAGGTGGTATATATGTTGGACACAAAACCATGATCCTATTCTGGAGAGTGAACAGAGTTCATGAATAAACCTGGAAATTAGGAATGTATTAGGTTATGCCCATCTTTAAGTAAAGCCGCAAACCATTCATAAATTGGGCAGGATGAAATGGGAAGCTTTCTACTAGACAGGACACATCCATTGATGCACTCTCTTTTCTAATGTCTACAACCACGGACACCATGGGATACACAGACATAGAAACACTCTCCTTTTCAAACGACTTACGAGAAACAGTTCACTCCAAACCAAACAAACCACCTTTTTTTCCTATTCTCACAACATGAGACAAAATCACAAACTCACAACCACACCCACAAAGGCACCTTTTTACCCTAAGTAGGTCTGTGACTCTATGGAGTGTCCTCTGACTGGTGGGCCACACAATGTTCCCCCGAAATGTCCTGTCCTGTCTCAGATATGGTCTCCTTGGCCATCTCTATGAAGTTGTCAGGAGCCAGCGGTGGGCCACTATCTGCTTTTTCAGGAAAGGCCCCTCTTCAGAGCTCTCTTGGCTTTTGGCCATTCTAACATCAGTAGGTACAAAGAAAGACTGACTCTGTCCTTGGTAATTCCAAACAAGTGAACCCACTGGGACTGGTACTGGGACTGGCTCTGTGTGCCTGGCTTCCAGGATCCCAAGTTCAGAGAGTTCCATCACCAAGGGAGTAAGGTGAGGTCACTTCCTTCAGGAACTGAATTAGGTCACTGCCTTGGCAAACACTTTATCCTAACAGTTGCTTCCAAGTGTCTCATTAGATGGAGGCTTCCCCTACTTCCTGTGAAACATTCACAAGTTAGAATGGTATATCAACCATAGGAACCCGGTAATTGCTCTCCACACAGGCCTGGTTTGGTCCATCTCCTCTACATTGAGAAGAGAGGTTCTGATTCAGACACATCCCGTCATCCTGACCAGGTATTTTGCCATGGAAGATTACTTTTGCTTTCTCAGGTCCTCCATAGCTGACTACATATTCTCCAGGGATCATTTCTGCATTGAACTTGTGGTTCTCAACAGGTGAAAGATCCCCTACATTCCTGTATTGTAAGACCAACTCTGTCCCTGCTCTTCTTTAAATTTACATTGAGGGAACAGTGTATTGTTAGGGTTAATAAAATGTTTGATTTGGGTTAGAAATCATTCTGCTGGATGAATAATGGTATTGGGAACCTGCGATATTTTTAAAAATATAGAGGTGAAATATATAAATGAAAAAAGAAAGTCTAGGTAATTTTGAAGCCCAGAGGGGCAATGGGCCCTTCATTGGGATACTTAGCTTTGATTTACGTTGTGCACAGATATCTCAGATAAATCGATATACAATGGCATAGGACCTTGTTCCTTTTATGATTAAAATTCGAAGAGAACATCCAGTCAAAAAGGGATAGTAAGTAGGATTAGATAGATATTCGGTAGGTTAACAAAGAAGAGTGAGTATAGGATTTGGAACAAAAGTGCTTTAGCAATAGGGTTTGGGTTAAAGTGTGAAAGTAAATATCAGCACACTTGAAGGGTCAGTCACAATGATGAACAGTGGAAAATATGTAGGAAAGCAGATATCAATAGAGATATTACAAAATCAACAAATGGGCCAAGGACCTGAACAGACACTTCTCAGAAGAAGACATACAATCAATTAATAAGTACATGAAAAAATTCTCACCTTCTCTAGCAGTCAGAGAAATGCAAATCAAAACCACCCTAAGATACCATCTCACTCCAGTAAGATTGGCAGCCATTAGGATGTCAAACAGTAATATGTGCTAGCGAGGATGTGGGGAAAAGGGTACACTTGTACATTGCTGGTGGGACTGCAAAATGGTGCGGCCATTATGGAAAGCAGTATGGAGATTCCTGGGAAAGCTGGGAATGGAACCACCATTTGACCCAGCTATCGCCCTCCTCGGACTATTCCCTGAGGACCATAAAAGAGCATGCTATAGGGATACCACCACATCAATGATCATAGCAGCACAATTCACAATAGGCAGACTGTGGAACCAACCTAGATGCCCTTCAATAGATGAATGGATAAAAAATAATGTGGCATCTATACACAATGGAGTATTATGCAGCACTAAAAAATGACAAATTCATGGAATTTGCAGGGAAATGGATGGCATTAGAGCAGATTATGCTAAGTGAAGCTAGCCAATCCTTAAAATACAAATGCCAAATGTCTTCTTTGATTTAAGGAGAGCAATTAAGAACTGAACAGAGGGAAAGAGCATGAGGAAAATATTAACATTAAACTGAGACAAGTGATGGGAGGGAAAGGGAGAGAGAAGGGAAATTGCATGGAAACGGAAAGAACCCTCATCGTTATACGAAATCACATATACGAGGTTGTGAGGGGAAAGGGGGGGAAGGGAGAGAACGGAACAACAACAGATGAGGTAGAGAGGGAAGATGAAAGGGGAGGGGAGGGGGGATAGTAGGGGATAGAAAAGTCAGCAGAATACAACAGTCACTAATATGGCATTATGTAAACATTGTGAATGTGTAACTGATGTGATTCTGCAATCTGTATTTGGGGTAAAAATGGAAATGCATAACTCACTTGAATCAAATGTATGAAAGATGAAAAAAAAATTAAAAAAGTACTAAATTGGCTCATCGTAACAATAAAAAAAGAGATATTACAAAATCAGGCAAAGTATAAAGTGAGTGATATGATTAGATATTTGCAACAGGGTTGATTTTGAATATATAATCTTAGGAAGAAACAAATATGTAGTCACCAATAGGATTGATATTTGAGAGCATTAGGCAACCTGAACATGGAAGTAATCCATGTTCACTTTCCATTTAGGCTTTAGTACAATAATAAGTGTGAACTTTGCATTTTGTGTCCAGAATATTACTGTGATAAAATGTATATGTAGATTAGGTGACATGAGTATTTCTTTCACCATTTCTGCGAGTAATATTTTGAAGACATATACATAAGTATTGGTTGTACAAAAAGCTGTACCCTGTGTCTATGAATATACAGATAATGCATGAATAGACCATACTGTGAATAAATAGTATAGCTGGTTCCACTTTAAATAATGGATTGAATTGATATTCACAAAGGAGTGGTCTGAGGCAAAAACCTTCCTGAAATTCAGGGCAACAGAACAATAGGTAAACAAAACGCACAAAGCAGGGTTTCTCCACTGAGACTTTCCTGTTCACACTGATATCTGAGTTTTCTGAGATGCTCGCCTTTCCCTTCAGCTATCCAGTACATAGCCATATCACATAGCTTGGAGGTAGTACATATCTTGGACACAAAACAATGAGGCAATTCTGGAGAGTGTCCAGAATTCAGGATGTAAACAGAAACTTTGAAAGATAGCAGGTGTTTCCCTTCAATAAGGAAAGCTGCAGTCCATTAATAAATCAGGCAGGATGAATGTTGCGAAGCTTTCTCCTAGACAGGACACATCCATTGATGCATTTTCTTTTCTAATGTCTACAACCACGGACAGAGTGGGATACACAGACATAGAAGCACTCGCCTTGTCAAAGGACTTACTAGAAACAGTCCACGCCAATTCAAACAAACAGCCTTTCTTACATCTTCTCAGAACTTGAGAAAAAACCATACACACACCTACACCCACAAAGGCACCTCCTTTGTGGAGTGTCCTCTGAATGGTGGACCATACTATATTCCCCCAAAATGGCCTGTTGTATCTCAAATCTGGTCTCCTTGGCCAACTCTGTGCAGTTGTCAGGAGCCAGCGGTGAACCAATACCTGCTTTCTCAGAAAGGTCTTTCTTCAGAGCTTTCCTGGCATTTGGCCATTCTCACATCTGTTGGTACTAAGAAAGACTGACTCTGTGCTTGGTAAATTGAAACAAGTGAGACCACGGGGACTGGGACTGCAACTGGCTCTGGGTGCCTCTCTTCCTGGATCCCAAGTTCAGAGAGTTCCATCACCAAGGAAGTGAAGTGAGGTCACTTCCTTCAGGAACAGAATGAGGTCACTGCCTTGGCAACCTCTTTGTCCTAACAGTAACTTCTAAGGGTCCCATGAGATGGAGTCTGTCCCTTCTTTCTGTCACACTTTCACAAGTTAGAATGGTATATCAACCATAGGCACCTGGGAAGAGCTCTCCACACAGGCCTGATTTGGTCCATCTTCTCTACATTTAGAAGATAGAGGTTGATTCAGACACATCCATTCATCTTGACCAGGTTGTTTACCATAAAAGATGACTTTTCCTCTCTCAGGTCCTTCATAGCTGCCTATATCTTCTCCAGGGATCATTTCTGCATGGACCTTTGATGTTCTCAGAAGGTGGAAGATCCCCTACATTCCTGTATTGTAAGACCAACTCTGTCCCTCCTCTTTTGTAAAGTTAGATTGAGGGAACAGTGTATGTTTAGGGTTAATAACATGTTTTTTTTGGGTTAGGAATCTCTCTGCCCCATGAATAATGGTATTGGGAACCTGTGATATTTACAAGAATATATAGGTGAAATGTAAGTATGAAAACAGAAATCTAGGAAAGATTCGAAGTCAGAAGGGCATTGGGTCCTTGAGTGGGATTCTTAGGTTTGAATTATGTTCTGCATATATGTCTCCGACAAATTGAAATACAATGGTTTAGGACCTTATACCTTGGATAATTAATTGTCAAAGAGAACATCGAGTCAAAAAGCAATAGTCAGTAGGATTAGGAAGATAGTCAGTAGGTTTAGAAATAAGAGTGAGTATAGGATTTAGACCAAAATTTCTTTAGCAATAGGGTCTCGGGTAGACATTGAATGTAAATATCAGCATATGTGAAGTGTCAGACACAATGATGAACTGGGGAATATATGTAGGAAAGCAGATATCAATAGAGATATAAGGAAATCAGGCAAAGTATAAACTGAGTGATAGGATTAGACATTTTCAACAGGCTTGAAGTTGAATATATAATCTTAGAAAGAAACAAATATGTAGTCACCAATAGGATTTACATTTGAGAGCATTAGGCAACCTGGATATGGTTGTTTTTAGTAATCCATGCTCACTTTCCATTTAGGCTTTGATACAATCATGAGTATGACCTTTGTTTTTTGTGTCCAGAATATTACTGTGATAAAAAAAGAAATATATATATATATATATATATATATATATATATATATATATATATATATAGATATAGATATAGATAGATAGATAGATAGATAAGGTGACATGTTTATTTCTTCTACCATTTTTGGGAGCAATGTTTTGAAGAGGTATAAATTAGTATTGGGGGAACAAAGAGGTGTACACTGTGTCTATGAATATAGAGATAATGCATTAATAGACCATACTGTGAATAAATAGCATACCTGGTTCCAACTTTAATAATGGATTGAATTGAAATGTGAATATGTACAGGAAATCTTATATTGATATTCACACATTCATTCCAACCACTTATACATCTAATGGTAATATTAATGTTATGGTTTATCTTGAAGAGTGTGTGGGTTTAGCTTCAAAATTGATTATGGAAATCGAAAATAATGTGTTTGGAAAGAAGTCTCATGAAAAGACCAGTCAAGTAACATGGAGGAATACATGTGTTCTGAAGCAGGAAGTGATTAAAAGTGAAACAAATTCCTATAAATTTCTGAACTTGTGAATGAAATATATAACCTATGATGTGCAAAAACTGAAGAAATAGTAATGTACCAGTGTTGAATTAAAATGAATGTCAAAATAGACATCATGTCCCATAGGAATATACTTGCATTGATGTTAAACTGGGTCAGTTACTGTAGAAATATTAGGATTTGTAAGCACCATTGACTGAAGTTAGTTTTCAGCACTGGGAAACAAATATGTATTTCAGGTAGATGATTATTTCTGAGAATAATCTTGTGAAAAGTTGATTATAAATCCACATACATGAACATGAATGAATTTACGGAGTGTATATAAGACAAATATATTTCATATTTTATAAAATCTGTAGAGTGTATGTATATATATATATATATATATATATATAGACAAAAAAACACAAAAATTCATTAAAAAGTATCAATATATATATGCCAATCGTAATTCATCATGTAATATATATCACCCTCAGATGCAAAAATATTTATTTTACTAAACATGGGTTTATGTATAATATTGTTCTAATAGGAAGCTCACCCATAGTTTGGATTTTCAGTTCCAACAGCGTTTAGGAGGACTGATCTCTTCTTACAATTTGTTTCTGCCAAGTCAGCCAACTCATAAAAATATACGTGTGATACCAAGTAGGAATCTATATGTGCATATAAAAAGTACTTGTGCTGAGTAGGCTACAGAGAAAGGGAGACAGGAATTCACATATTTGTTAACTTTAAAAACGCATGGAGAGAGCTGGGGATGTGGCTCAAGTCGTAGCGCGCTCGCCTTGCATGCGTGCGGCATGGGTTCGATTCTCAGCACCACGTGCAAACAAAGATGTTGTGTCCGCCGATAATTAAAAAAATAAATATTATAGAATTCTCTCTCTCCTCTCTAACTCTCTCTTTAAAAAAAAAACACATGGAGGACTATTTCAATTAAAAATTGAGTAGATTTATAAAACCGAACCTTTATCATGCAAGAGGGAAGTCCAACTATACACCATGCCTCCTCTGAACTGCTTGTATTTTCATTTTTTTGGTTTATTTTTCTCCATCATATTAGGATTAGTAGTCAGAGTCTAGTAGGGTATGAGTTAGTGTCAGGGATTCAGTATTTCGAATGGAAAATTGGAAAATGGATCAATGTGTATGCAAATGTGTACTACAAAAAAATTTTCCCACTCTCATTCAGAACAATGCCTTGACATTACCTTCACCCCAAGTAAGACACAATTAGAGGAGAAGAGTTAGAAAATCTTTGAATACATATCTGAAATTGAAAATGCTTAGGGTTCACAACCTTGGAGATTGTAGAGGAGTTTCCAAAAGTAAGGGACAGTGTAAAAACTCTACAAACATGGAGATTTGCCTGCCTAAAGACGTCTGGAGAAACTGTCTCTAGGTTGGGCACTTGAAATATATGTTTTTGTGAGGATCTTTAGCTTCCTTTCCAGTGAGACCATCAAAGCTGCGTCTTCATCTCTGTGATCTGGAGGACATGGTTTATAATTTTCCAATAAACATGAAGCAGCAGTGCTGAATTCTCTCTTGTATGTAAACTGTGGCCACTGGGGGCTAAGTGTCTCCCCATATGGACTGCGAAGCCATTTTATCATCCTCCACTTTTCCTAATGTTTCTTCCTGCTGCACTCGGAGTTTGGTATTTGCTTCACGAAATACAAGGAGTTCAACTGGGACAGAGTGTTGCCGCAAGTTCTGTCACGTGTGGTGGATCAGGGTCTGCAGGAGAATGCACCAACAGGGCTTGTATACCACATAGGATGCCCCCTTGACCATAGCAACCTGATTCTGAACATTGCACTGAAACCTCTCCATATAACAAGTTGCCTTTACATATAAGGGTCTGCTGGCTGCACCATGTCAGTCACAAGCCATTTGGAAGCCAATGGCAGATCCACATGGCCCCACCTCAGATGTTTTATCACACATTTTCTCACCACTGCTCTAGGCCCACTACTCAGCAGGATCCAAATTATTGAGATCTCTGTTCTACACCATTTTCATCAAAACCAGTCAATCAAGGCACTGTCTGGTACACTCGTGATCAGCAACAGGACATCCAAATGTTCTTCATTGCCACCTGGTCATTGGAATTTCAAAAATTTCATGGTATTTATCTAGCCAATTTTCAATTATGAAGTTGGAAGCACTATGGCTTTCAAATCATTCAGGAATCATTCAATGGTGAGGAAGCTCATTTCAATGAAAAATTTGAAGAACTCTCACAGGCAAGGCTTCCCAAAGAGTGGCCTAAAAGTCACATGAATCCAGGCCCATCGAGGTCTACAATTGAGGTCCATGTGTGTTTTGACTAGCAAATATGGCTTCCAAGTCTTTCAGAAAAAAATAATTTGATATCCTGGCTGAGATTCCCAGTGCTCTGTGGAAAGCCACCCTAGGACTAGATCTCAGTTTCCAACAGAGACTCTCATGCATGGCCTCCTAAATTCTTAACACAATTCATGGCAATACTTCTTTGATGATTGATCCAGAACTGAGTGTTTAAGGGGAATGACACCAGAGTTCAAGCCCAGGTGGATCCAGTCATCTCTTCCAACTGCCACACGAATGACTACAATTAAAACCAAAACACTTCCACATGGTCCTCACCTTCTTCCAGAGAGACACTCATCATTACCTCTGGCTGGAGTTTTTCATGTGGGACGCATCCCAAGAGAGTGTCCGAAATAATCTTCCTTGCCCCTCATTTGCCTAAAGTCAGGGTGGCATGGTCACCCTTCCTGTGAACCTGGAGTGATCCAATAGGCCTGCTTCTCCAATTTGAGGCCTACTGACTCTCAGGGATAGATTCTTTAAGTGATTTGGAGTCACAAGAAAACACAAGCACCTCTGCAGTTCTTCAAAGAACTCATTTGACCTAAAGGATCCCTATTCTCACTTGATAGAGGTCAGAATCCTAACAGAGGAAGGCAAGAGACTCATCAACAATGACAGATTTTGGCCATTTTTGTTTTGATTGCACACATGCAATCTATCTTTAGATCCATCATGTGCTGAGAATCTAAGCCACAACCTCATACAGGGCCAAGAGGCTGATTTAGACACATCCTTTTACAAGCAATTAAGCAAAGATCCACAGGTGATGCCCATTCATTTCCATTTGAAAACTGTTTTCTTCAGGCTTCACAAAGGGGTGGCCTGAGGCAAAGACCTTCCTGACATTCAGGACAACAGAACCATAGGTAAGCAAATGAACCAAAGCAGGGTTTCTCCACTGAGAATTTCCGGGTCACACTGATATCTGAGTTTTCTAAGATGTTCCCATTCTCTACAGCTATCAAGTATATGGACATGTCTCAGAGCTTGGAGGTGGTACATATCTTGGAAACAAAACCATGAGACTATTCTGGAGAGTGGCCAGAATTCAGGAAGAAAACAGGAACTTAGGAATTTAGTAGGTGTTGCCCATCCATAAGGCAAACCAAAGTCCATTCTTCAATTAGGCAGGATGAATGCTGGGAAGTTTTCTAATAGACAGGACACATCCTTTGATGCCTTCTCTTTTCTAATGTCTACAACCACGGACACAGTGGGATACTCAAGACTTAGAAACACTAGCCTTGTCAAACGACTTACTAGAAACAGTCCACTCCAACCCAAAAAAACTGCCTTTTCTATCTATTCTCAGAACATGAGAGAAAAGCACAAACTCACTGAACACCCACAAAGGCACCTCCTTAACCCAAGTAGGTCTGTGACTATCTGGAGTGTCCTCTAACTGGTGGGCCATACTATGTTCCCCTGAAATGGCCTGTCCTTTCTCAGATCTGGTCTCCTTGGCCAACACTGTGAAGTTGTCAGGAGCCAGTGGTGAACCAATACCTGCTTTCTCAGGAAAGGCCCCTCTTCAGAGCTCTTCTGCCATTTGACAATCCTCATATCAGTCGGTACCAAGGAAGACTGACTCTGTCCTTGGTAAATCCAAACAAGTGAGACCACTGGGACTGGGACTGGGACTGGCTCTGGGTGCCTGGCTTCCTGCATCACAATTTCAGATTTTTTGATCATCAAGGAAGAGAGGTGAGGTCACTTTCTTTAGGAACTGAATGAGGTCACTACCTTGGCCACCACTTTGTCCTAACAGTTGCTTCGAAAGGTCCCATGAAATTGAGGCTGCCCCTACTTCCTTTGACACTTTCACAAGTTAGAATGGTATATCAACCATAGGCACCTGTAAACAGCTCTCCACACAGGCATGGTTTCATCAGTTCTCTACATTTCGAAAGGAGAGGCTGATTCAGACACATCCCTTCATACTGACCCTGTTGTTTGCCATGGAATATGACTTTTCCCCTCTTAGGTTCTTCATAGCTGCCTGCAACTTCTTCAGGGTATAATTTCTGCATGGTCCTTTGATGTTCTCAGCAGGTGGAAGATCCCCTACATTACTGTATTGTAAGATAAACTCTGTCTCGGCTCTTCTGTAAAGTTAGTTTGAGGGAACAATGTATGGTTAGGCTTAATAACATGTTTCATTTGAGTTAGGAATCATTCTGCTTAATGAATAATGGTATTGGGAACTTGCGATATTTACAAGAATATATTGGTGAAATATAAGTTTGAAAACAGAAATCTAGATAAGATTTGAATCCAGGAAGGGCATTGGGCTGTTGATTGGGATACTTAGCTTTGAATTATGTTCTGCACAGATGTCTCAGATAAATCAATATACAATGGCATAGGACCTTGTACCTTGGATGATTGCTTGTCGAAGAGATCATCCAGTCAAAAAGGGATAGTCTTTAGGATTAGGAAGATAGTCGGTATGTTAGAAAAAAGAGTGAGTATAGGATTTGGACCAAAAGTTCTTTAGCAATAGGGTTTCGGATAAAGAGTGAATGTAAATGTCAGCACATGTGAAGAGTCAGTCACAATGATGAACTGGGGAAAATATGTAGGAAAGCAGATATCAATAGAGACATTAGGAAATCAGGAAAATATAAAGTGAGTGATAGGATTAGTCATTTTCAACAGGGTTGAGGTTGAATATATTATCTTAAGAAGAAACAAATATGTAGTCACCAATAGGATTGATTTGAGAGCGTTAGGCAACCTGGATATGGATGTGTTTAGTAATCCATGCTCACTTTCCATTTAGGCTTTGGTGAAAGGTTAATAAAATAGGTACTTGTTACTTACTGTTTTTCTGTATGCTTAACAAAACACTGTTGAAGTCTTGAGGACTGTTTGCTAATCTTGTTTCCAGAATGTGCTGTCCCCAACTGCCAAACTGCAAATGTATACCCTCACCCGTTTGCACGCAAACCACCCACTTGCCCTGACCCATCAATAAACTTCCCTCCCTGCCCTCTCCAAGGAAAGCATATAAGCTCTGCTTAAGCTGTTCTCATTGCTCTCTGCTCTATTCAAGTGAGCTCTGAGCCCCAGAATGCTGGACCCATAATAAACCATTTACTGTTGCTTGAGACATTCCTCTGGTGGTCTCTTCCTCTGATGCTTGCCCGACCTTTACATCTGGAGGCACGAGCAAGATCTGGCAGCGGCGGATGAAAGATCCCCAAGGGGCTCTTTTCAGGGTAAGTAAGGGAACTCTTTTTGGTTTTAGGTTTCAGGTTAGGGCTTGGCAAATTGGCTATTGGTGATGAGCGTGAGCTCTCTCTGACAGAGGCTGACATATGTGTCACAGAGCCACAGGCCACGTCCCTGGGGGATGCCCCAGAGGACTCAGGAAATTGAGGAACAATAGTCTCCTTGACTCAGTGATATTTTGCTTCGGATTCAGTATTGCCAGCCCATCAGGTTTTGCCGGCTACTCAGTCCTGGCCTCAGTATTGGACGTCCGTTGCCTGTCTTTATTGTCTTGTCTTGTCAGTGTAGTGTGTGATTTCTTTCACTGTTTGTGTATCTCTCATTTTGGGACAGAGCACTTCAACACCTCTCTTCCTGACCCTTGATCACTGGACCAAAGTCTGTGCAAGGCCCAGAACCTTTCTTTTTCAGTAAATTGCTGGACCTGGCAGACCCTCTGTGCCTCAGAATGACCCACCTTTGGAGTTGGATAGCCCCTAGAAACATCTACTTCCCACTAATTTGAAACGTCAGAGATTTTGTCTTTCAACCGGGGCCACATAGACATCCAGATCAACAGCCATATATCTTAACATTGCAGGACCTCTGCAAATCTCCTCCTACATGGGTGAAGCCTTTCTTTGTCTCTGCGCCCACTCCTACTCCTTCCACCATGATTCTATCTCACAAACCCTCTGCTCTTCCTCCTCCAACCTCTGTTCTCCCTGAGTCTCAAGACTCTACTGGACTCTCCTACCCTTCTTATCCGCTGCCGTCATCCACCAACCCCCAACAACCTCTAAGTGATTCCTTTGCTGCTGACTCAGCCTCTCCGCCATTGGAGAAAGCTAGGCCGGCCCAGCGCCCACCAGATGACTCCCCCTTGTCACACACACAGCCCCTCCTTCCCTGGAGAAAGCTGGCCCGGCTAAAAGAACTCAAAGAACTCCCTGGCATTTTCACACCTGCCTACTTGGGATGACTGCCAACAAATCCTAGGGATTCTCTTCATGACAGAGGAACGAGAGAGAAACTTTCTGGAAGCTAGAAAAAAATATCCTCGGACCAGATGGGTGACCAACACAACTTCCCAACATAATCAAAGCTGGCTTACCCTTGAACTGACCCAACTGGGACCCCGACACCTTTGAAGGTAGGGAGCATCTGTCCACTTATTGCCGGGCCCTAATAGTGGGTTTCCAACCGGCCGCTAGCCAACCAAATAATTTGGCCAAGGTAAGAGAGATTATTCAAGGGCCTGATGAATATCCCTCTATGTTTCTAGAGAGAATTATGGAGGCGTATAGGAGATATACTCCTTTCGATCTTCAGGCAGAGGATCAAAAGACATATGTCATGATGGCCTTCATTGGGCAAGCTGATCTGGATATTAAAAGAAAGTTACAATACTTAGATGGATTACAAGATATGACTTTGAGAGATTTACTCAGGGTAGCCGAGAAAGTATCCTATAAGAGAGAAACAGAGAGAATGAAAGGGAGCAAAGGGAGGATGACAGATGAAAAAGACAGATGAAGGTATTAACTAAGGTCCTGGTCACAACAATAAATAGGCCAGAAATTAAGAAACAGGGAGACAAGAAACAATACCTGGGTCCCCACCAGAGGCCACCCTTGGCCTCAGATCAATGTGCCTACTGTAAAGAAAAAGGACACTGAGCCAAAAAGTGCCCTAGAAAGAGACAGCCACGCCAGACAGCCTTTCTGACTCTGGAGGTTGACTGAGAATGTCGGGGCTCAGATCCCTTCCCCGAGCTCAGGGTAACTTTTGAAGTGAAGGGGACCCCATAAACTTTGAAGTGGATACAGCAGCAGTATACTCAGCCCTTAAGGCCCCACTGGGCCCTCTATCAAATAAAAGGTCTCTAGTTCAAAGGGCTAACAGCAGTAAATATCAGACTTAGACAACTAAGAGGACCATGGACATGGGGAAAGGAAAAATCCAACATTTCTTCCTAGTAATCCCAGAATGCCTGGCCCCATTGATGGGCAGAGATCTGCTCAGTAAGCTCCGGGCCAAAACAACTTTTAACCCCGAAGGCCCCAAAATGAAATTTCTAAATCCTTCATTAAAAACTCCTATAGTCATGGCTTTATAAATGTCAGTCAAAGATGAACATCCACTTTTCACACACCCCAAGAATGATCAAACAGGCAAGCTACCCCAGAAATGGATAACAGATTACCCAGATGCCTGGGCAAAAATTGTTGGGTTAGGACTAGCCATGAAACAACCTCCAAGAACAGTGGAGTTAAAAACCTCAGCCTCCCCAATCAATGTCAAACAACATCCTCTGAGCAAAAATGCTAAAGATGGGTTAAGGCCCCATATTCAGAAATATCTGGCTTTAGGGTCCTAAGGCCCTGTCAATCGGCCTGGAACACTCCCCTGCTACCAGTAAAAAATCCAGGAACTGGGGACTATCCCCGTTCAAGACCTAAGAGAGATCAACAACAGAGTGCAGGACATTCACCCCACGGTAAATAATTTGTACAATCTGCTTATCACTCTGAACCCTGAGTAGAAATGGTATGGACATAAAGATGCTATCTTTTGCATGCCTCTGCATAAAGACAGTCAGTTTCTGTTTGCTTTTGAGTGGGTAGACCCAGAAACCGGAACGTATGGTAAACTAACATGGACTAGACTCCCACAGGGGTTCAAAAACTCCCCCACTCTCTTTGATGAAGCCCTCCACAGAGACGTCAACAACTTCAGAACTATGCACCCCAAAGTCACCCAGCTTCAATACGTGGATGACCTGCTACTGCAGCCAACACCAAGGAAAACTGTGAGTCTGGGAACCAAGCACTATTATGTAAGCTTGCTCAACTCGGGTATAGAGCTTCTTCCAAAAAACCCCAAATTTGCCAGCAAGAAGTAGTCTTCCTGGGCTATTCCCTTAGAGGTGGTAAACGTTGGCTCACTGAGCCCAGAAAACAAACGGTTGTGCAGATACCCCCCCCCCCAGCAGCAGACAACACAAAGAGTTTCTTGGGACTACTGGGTTTTGCAGGTTATGGATTCCTGTGTTTGTGTCCTTAACTTCTCCTTTATACCCGCTGTTAAAGGGAGATGCCCAATTCCAATGGACCCCTGAGCACCAGCAAGCTTTTGATAACATCTTACGACACTGGCACTGAACTCCTCAACTTCACTGAGCCAAGCCTGCAATTTCAGAAAGCCCTACACTACGTTAAAAATGTACATCAATTCACACACCTTGGTCCAAAGAAACTGCAGGCATTCCTGAAGGATCAAGAACAGAGTTTTCCACTAACCGACTCACAGCGAAAGGACATAACTGAACGGGTAACAAAACCCTGTCCGTTCTGTCAATAGAACAATTACCCTTCCAAGCTTCCTGTAGGAAAGCGCCTATGAGCAACCAGACCAGGAAATTCTGGGAAGTGGACTTTACTGAAATTTAGCCAGCAAGGTATGGACTTCAATATCTCCTAGTGTTTGTAGATATATTTTCAAGATGGATTGAAGCCTTCCCCACAAAAAAAAAAAGGCACAAATGGTGGTAGAAAATCCTGAAAGATATTTTTCTATGATACGGCCTACCTAAGGTAATAGGGTCTGATAATGGACCGGCGTTCATGGCCCAGGTAAGTAAGGGGTTAGCCAGGATCCTGGGGATAAATTGGAAGTTACATTGTGCTTATAGACCGCAGAGCTCAGGACAGGTTAAAAAAAATAATAGAACCATTAAAGAGACCTTAACGAAATTAAGCTTAGAGAGGGCATCAAAGATTGGACTATGCTCCTGCCTTATGCACTGTTTCATGCAAGAAATACTCCCTCTGTTTCTTTGTGTAACCTCACCTCCTATAAAATTCTCTATGGGGCCCCTCCTCCAGTAAGGACCTAACCACAACTCTAAGACCTACCGATCCCTTCCACACCCCCTTGCTTGACAAACTTAAAGCTATTGAAAGAACTCAGGGATACCTGTCAAAACAGCTGGCCACTGCCTACCAACCTGGTGAAGAGGAGACTCCACATCGATATCAAAAAAGAGACTTCATCTACATAAGATGACATCAGGTGTCATCCCTGGAACCCCGCTGGACAGGACCATACCAGGTGCTAATTATAAAACCTACAGTGGTAAAGGTAGACGGAATCACTTCCTGGATCCTAATTCTCATCTCAAGCCTGTGCCCTGTCCAGACACTGGCTTGAAAGTGGAAAAGACTGGTAACCCTTTCAAATTGCATATTTGCCATGTGGATAAGGCTATAGACTCTCCCCTTGGCCACCACTAGTCCTAACCATCATCAGCCCATTCAGCAGCGATGGCTGATCACAAATCCAATTAGACAAGAAGTATGGTCTGTCTCACATACAGCCCCCTTAGGGACCTGGTGGCCAACTCTCCACCCAGATATTTGTCAGCTGGGTATACGTCTTTCCAATTGGGATATCTCTGATGAAGCGGATCCCACTAAAATTCCATTAAATTTCTCCCGTACCATAGATAATGGAAACAAACATTATGGATGTAGGAACACGCAAGCCTGATGCAGGTTGGCTAGCCTAGATTACTGTTTGCCCGGTGGACTATCAAAGCCACAAACAACAACGGCTGTGTGGGGGAAAAGCCGTCTTCTTCCGTAAGTCATGGGGATGTGAGCATACAGGGGCTGCCTGGTGGAACCCAAACTCCTCATCAAATTCAGTTCACAGCATTGGCCATATTACCAATTAGACAACCAAAACCGATGGCCCCCAGAGGGGTCTCTAGATCCTCAAATTCTGTGTGACTATTTCAACTTCGGCAAGTGATCAAAAGGATTGAAGAAAATTCCCCTATGTGTAGGCCTTTTCCCTCCTTTGCTCACATCACGAAATATGTTTCTCCAATAGATCCTTCTGCTCCAGATTCTCTGCTGTCACTCTCACATCAACAACCTGATTTCTCCCCTCCAATTACTAGATCAAAACCCCAAACCTCCTCTGGTTCTCAGACCATTGCCCCCATGCTGAGGCAGCAGGTACTGAGGTACCCTTCCACCCACTCACTCCTCTCTTCTCCTGTCAGTGCCCACACCGGGTCCCACCAGGTCCTCTTACCAGCTAACCCAAAGCTCAAACCAGCTGAGGAGTGCCCTCAGATGCCTATCCAAGATGTAATGAAAATGGCCTTTAAAGTTGCTTTGTCATCACTAAAAACAGGTTACTAAGAATTTAAAGTCCCTCACAGGCTTTTTAGATACTCATTCCCGTCTTCCCATCTGCTCTACCTGTTCTACTGCTCAAGTTTTGTTGCCAGGAAAATCCCAAACCCTTTTCCCATTATTCTTTTATATCTCTTTTTCCTCATTCTCAGAACCACAGAACTGCTCTCACCCCCCGCCTTCCCCGTCTTCCCCTCTGTACCAGGCCCACAGAAAAATCTTAAATGGCCTTCTCCAGAAGTCTTCATCGTGGCTGACTTTAGGACTTTCAGCAACAAAGTCTTTATAAAAGAGTTCAGTGTAGATAAACTTCCTCTTTTCGTGTTGCTCTGTTATACTTGGCCACTGGCTGGAAAAATCAGCCCTTCTAAGCTAGACACCCCCTTACTAGTTTTTCACAAAATATGTGAACAAGGCCTCTGGCCTTGAGCTGAGGCTTCCAGAGATGGCTACATTTCCAAGATAAAGAAGTTACCAACTGGGCTCCATGGTAACAGCTGGCAGGGAGAAAATAAAAGAGAAGAAAAAAGCTCTCCCCCTCCCAGGTGTCCTTAATAAGTTATCTTTCCCAGAGAAGAGGAAAATAAAAACAGAACCAAAAACTGCTTTTTGTGAACTTCTGCAGACTGTGAATTTCTGAGTCTTTTCCCTTACATGTTGGGTACAAAATTCTGAAACTACCTAAACTTGGGATTCAGGGGATTAATTGATTACAACAGAAGCAATGCCCTCTATATCCGGTTGCAACCAAATAGGACTGTTTCCCTATCTTTGGTGCTATCTTAGGTGCCTTGCCTTGTCCATACCTACAACAGTATAATTCTATATACTTAAACATTGTTTATTCATAAAATTATCAACAGATGTGATTAATTATGTAATGGTGCAGATGTTTCCCCGAGTGCTCTATCATGAGGCAGGATCATTTAAATTTCAAATAGGGGGGCATACAACCCAGTTCCGCTGGCAACCTGTATCCTTCACTTTAGCCATCCTATGAGGAATAGTAGTTGCTGCAGAGAAGGGCACAGGAACCACTGCCCTAATCCATGGGACACAACAAATGACCCAATTAGAAGCAGCAATAGACCAAAACTTAAAGATATTAAAAAACCACCATCACAGCTTTACAAGAATCTTTAACCTCTCTCTCTGAAGTTGTTTTACAGAACAGGCGAGGGTTCGACCTCCTCTTCATGAGAGAAGGGGCCTTTGTCCTGCATTGAGGGAAGAATGTTGTTATTATGCCTACCATACTGGAGTTGTAAAAAAATCTATGATTAAATTAAGAAGACGCATTGAAGAGCATCAACAAGAGAGAGAGGCCCAAAAAGGGTGGTTTGAGTCTTGGTTCACAGAGTCCCCCTGGGTAACTATGCTTTTATCAGCCCTGGCCGGTCCATTAATAATCCTCACATTATTGCTAACTGTAGGACCCTGTTTGCTCAACCGTGTAGTTTCCTTTCTCCAAGCTCAAATTGGACAAGTTAAACTTATGGTAATCAGAAATCAATATACCACACTAGCAAACATAAAATGTGACATCCTCAATGATCACTATTATGATTTAATGTAACCAAAAGAAAGTGGGGAATGAAAGGTAAATAAAATAGGTAATTGTCACTTCCAGTTTTACGGTATGCTTAACAAAACACTGTTGATATCTTGAGAACTGTTCGCTAATCTTGTTCCCTGAATGTTCTGTACCAACTGCAAAACTGCAAAATGTACTCCCTCACCCATTTGCACGCAAACTGCCCACTCGCGCTGACCCATCAATAATCTTCCCTCCCTGCCCTCTCCAAGGAAAGTATATAAGCTCTGCTTAAGCTGTTCTCAGGGCTCTCTGCTCTATTCAAGGGAGCTCTGAGCCCCAGCATGTTGGACCCCCATAAACTTTTGGCTGTTGCATTAGACAGTCCCTGGTAGTCTCTTCCTCCGATGCTCGCCTGACATTTACATTGGTAAAATAATAAGTGTGACCATTGCTTCTGTGTCGAAATGTACAAATTATTATTGGGGGTACAAATAGGTGTACCCTGTGATATGAATATAGAGATAATGCATGAATAGACAATACTGTGAATAAATAATATAATGGATTCCAAATTTAATAATGGATTCAATTGATATCTGAAAATATAAAGGAAATCTTATATTGATATACATACATTCATTCCAACCAGTAAAACACCTAAACGTTATATTAGGATTATGATTTATCATGAAGAGTGTGTGAGTTTTCCTCCAAAATTGATTATGGAAGTTGAAAATAATGTGTTTGGAAAGAAGTCTCATGAAAAGACCAGACAAGAAACCTGGAGGAATCCATGTGTTCTGAAGCAGGAAGTTATTGAAAGTGAAACAAATGCCTATAAGTTTGCTAACTTGTGGATGAAATATATATCTTATGATGTGCATAAATTGAAGAAATAATAATGTAGCAGTGTTGAATAAAAATGAATGTCAAAATACACATCATGTCCCATAGTAATCTACTTGCATTGATGTTAAACTGGGTCAGTTACTGTACAAATTTAGTATTTGTTTGCAACGTTAACTAAAGTTAGTTTTCAGTACTGGTAACAAATATGTATTTCAGGTGGATGAATATTTCTGAGAATAATCTTGTGAATACGTGATTATAAATCCATACACATGAACATGAATGAATTTAGGGAGTGTATATAAGACACATATATTTCATATTTTGAAAAATCTGGAGAGTATATATATACAAAAAACACACATGCAGAGACATTAAATTACCAATATATATGCCAATCGAAATTTATCATGAAATATATATCATCCACAGATGCAAAAATATTTCTTTTACTGAACATGGATTTATGTTTAATGTTGTTCAACTAGGAAGCTCACCCATAGGTTGAATTTTAAGATCCAACAGGATTTAGGAGGAGTGATCTCTTCTCATAATTTGTATCTGCCAAGTCAGCCACCTCACAAGAATGTACATGTGATACCAGGTAGGATTCTATATGTGCATTTAAAAATACATGTTCTGAATAGGCTACAGGGAAAGGGAGACAGGAATTTATATATTTATTAACTTTAAAAACACAAGGAGAACTATTTCAATTAAAAATTAACTAGATTTATAACACCTACCCTTCATAATGCAAATGGCAAGTCCAAATATACACCATGCCTCCTTTGAACTGCTTGTATTTCTATTCTGTTTGGGTTAGTTTTCTCCATCATATTAGGATTAGCAGTCAGAGTCTAGTAGTTTATGAGTTAGTGTCAGGGATTAAGTATTTCGAATGGAAAATTGGAAAATGAATCCAATGTGTATGCATATATGTGCTACACAAAAATCTTCCCACTCTCATCCACAACAATGCCTTGACATTAACTTCGCCCCAAGTAAGACACAATTAGAGGAGAAGAGTTAGAAAATCTGTGAATGCATATGTGGAATGGAATATACTCAGGATTTCACAAACTTGGAAGTGGTAGAGCAGTTTCCAAAAGTAAGGCACATGGTAAACACTCCACAAACATGGAGTTCTGCTGGCCTAAAGACTTCTTGATAAACTGCCTCTGAGGTTGGGCACTTGAAATATATGTTGTTGTCAGTAGCTTTAGCTTACTTTCTAGTGAGACCATCAAAGCTGGGTCTGCATCTATGTGACCTGGAGGACATTGTTTCTAATTTTCCAATGAACATGAGGCAGCAGTGCGAATACTCTCTTTGTAGTTAAACTATGGCCACTGGGAGCTAAGTGACTCACCGTGTGAACTGTGAAGCCATTTGGTCCTCCTCCACTTTTCGTGGTGGTTCTTGCTGCTGCACTGGGACTTTGGTATTTTCTTCATGAAATACAAGGAGATCAACTGGGACACAGTGCTGGAGGGAGTTCTGTCACGTGTGGAGGTCATGGTCTGCATGTGAATGCACCAACCAGGATTCTATCCCACATGGGTTGCCCCTTTGTCCATAGCAACCTGATTCTCAACATTGCCTTGAAATCTCCCTATACAAAAAGATGCCTTTACATGGAAGGTTCTGCTGGCTGTACCATGTCATTCACAAGCCATTTGGAAGCCAGTGGCAGATCCACATGGCCCCACCACACATTTTATCACACACCTTCACACCACTGCTCTAGGCCCACTAATTTGCAGGCTCCAACTTACTGGCATCTCTGTTCTACACAATTTTCAAGAAACCTAGTCAGTCAAGGCACTGTCTGATACACTCATGATTAGCAATAGGACATCCAAAGATTCTCCAGTGCCACCTGGTCATGGGAATTCCAAAAATTTCATGGTGTTTATCTAGCCATTTTTTTGAGGATGAAGTTGGAGGAACTGTGGTTTTCAAAAACCATTAAATGTTGAGGAAGCTCATTTCAATGAAACTCTGGAGAACTCTCATAGGCATGGCTTCCCAAAGAGTTGTCAAAAGGTCACATGAAGCCAGTCCAATTGAAGTCTACAATGTGAGGTACATGTGTGTTTTGACTCTCAGCTATGGCTGCCAAGACTTTAAGAAGAAAATCATGGATTATCTTGGCTGAGATTCCCAGTGCTCTGTGGCCTTGATCTAAGTTTATAAGGGCTACTCTCATGCGTGGGCTCCTAAAATCCCAACAAAGCTCATGGCAATACTTCTCTGAGGTCAGTTTCAGAATTCAGTCTCTATAGGGATTCACACTAGAGTTCAAGCCCAGGTGGACCCAGTGATTTCTTCCAATCGCCACACAAATGACCAAAATTTAAACGAAAACACTCCCATATGGCCCTCATCTTTTCCACATAGACACTCATCATAACCTCTAGCTGGAGGTTTCTATGAGGGGCGCTGGACAAGACAGTGTCCAAAATAAGCTCCCTTGCCCATCATTTGCCTAAAGTCAGGGTGGCCTGGAAACCCTTCCTCTGAACCAGGAGTGATCAAATAGGCCTACCATTATTACTGTTCCACTTCTCCAATTTGAGGCCTACTGACTGTGGGGTTTAGATTCTTCATGTGGATTGGGGTCATGAGAAAACCCAAGCACCAATGGGCTAGACTCTGAAGGGCTTTGAAAAACTCATTTGACCCAAAGGATTCCTATTCTCATCTTATGGAGGTCAGGAAACTTACAGAGGAAGGCGAGAGACTTCATCCATAATGAGTACTCTTTTGGCCATTTTGGTTTTGGATGCACACATGGCATCTTTCTTTAGATCCATCAGGTGCTGAGAATCTAAGCCACAGCCTCACACAGGGCCAACAGGCTGATTCAGACACATCCCTTTCGAAATCAATTACTCAAAAAGGGACAGGTGATGCCCATTCATTTACATTAGAGAACTGTTTTATTCAGGCTTCACAACGGGGTGGCCTTAGGCAAAGACCTTCCTGACATTCAGTGCTATAGAACAATAGGTAAGCAAAAGTCCCAAAGCAGGGTTTCTCCACTGAGACTTTCCTGGTAACATTGATATCTGAGTTTTCTGAGATTCTCGCCATTCCCTTCAGCTATCCAGTACATGGCCAAGTCACAGAGCTTGGAGGTGGTACCTATCTTGGTCACAAAATCATGAGCCTATTCTGGAGAGTGGCCAGAATTCAGGAAGAAAACAGGAACTTAGGAAGATTTCAGGTCTTGCCCACAAATAAGGCAACCCTCTGTCCTTTTATAAATTGGGCAGCGTGAATGTTGGGAAGCTTTCTCCTAGACAGGACATATCCATTGATGCATTTTCTTTTGTAATGTCTACACCCACGGACACAGTGGGATACACAGACATAGAAACACTTGCCTTGTCAAATGACTTAATAGAAACAGTCCACTCCAAACCAAACAAACCAACTTTCCTACCTATTCTCAGAACATGAGACAAAACCACAAACCCACACTCATTCCCACAAATGCACCTCCTTCCCCCAAGAAGGTCTGTTACTAACCGGAGTGTCCTCTGCCTGGTGAGCCATTCTTTGTTCACCCGAAATGGCCTGTCTGTTCTCAAATCTGGACTCCTTGGCCCACTCTGTGAAGTTGTCAGGAGCCAGCTTTGAGCCGCCACTACCTGCATTCTCACTGAAGACACCTCTTCAGATTTTCTCTGGCATTTGACCATCTTCACATCTGTAAGTACCAAGAAAGACTGACTCTTTCCATGATAAATCCAAAAAAGTGAGATCTCTGTGACTGTTACTGGGCCTGACCCTGGGTGCCTGGTTTCCGGGATCCCAAGTTCAGAGAGTTCCATCACAAAGAAGTGAGGTAGGTCACTTCCTTCATGAACTGAATGAGCTCACAGCCTTGGAAAACACTTTGTCCTAACAGTTTCTTCCTAAGGTCCCATGAGATGGAGGCTGCCCCTACTTCCTGTGACACTTTCACAAGTTAGAATGGTATATCAACAATAGGTACTGGGAGAGAGATCTCCACACAGGGTTGGTTTGGTCCATTTTTTCTACATTAAAATGTGAGAGGCTTATTCAGACACATCTCTTCATCCTGACCAGGTTGTTTGCCATGGAAAATGACTTTTGCTCTCTCAGGTCCTTCATAGCATTCTATATCTTCTTCAGGGATAATTTCTGCATGGATCTTTGAGATTCTCAGCAGGTGGAAGATCCCCTATATTCCTGGATTGTAAGACCAACTCTATCCCTGCACTGCTGTAAAGTTAGATTGAGGGAACAGTGTATGGTTAATGTTAATATCATGTTCTATTTGCGTTAGGAATCATTCTGCTGGATGAATAACGGTATTGGGAACCTGAGATATTTACAAGAATATATAGGTGAAATATAAGTATGGAAACAGAAATCTAGGGAAGACTTGAAGCCAAGTAGGACTTTGGGCCCTTGAGTAGCATACTTTGCTTTGAATTATATTCTGCACAGATGTCTCAGATAAATTGATATACAAAGAAATAGGATCGTATACACTAGATGATTGAATAACATACAGAATATCCAATAAAAAAGGGATAGTCTGTAGGATTAGCAAGATAGTAAGTAGGTTTAGAAAGAAGAATGAGTATAGGATTTGTACCAAAAGTTCTTTACAAATAAGGTTTCGGGTAGAGAGTGAATGTAAATGTCAGCACATGTAAAGAGTCAGTCACAATGACGAATTGGGGAAAATATGTAGGAAAGCAGATATAAATAGAGACATTAGGAAGTCAGTAAAAGTATGAAGTGTGTAATTTGTTTAGACATTTTCAACGGTTTGAGTCTGAATATATAACCTTAGGCAGAAACTAATATGTTGTCACAAATTGGATTGACTTTTGAGAGCATTAGGTAACCAGGACATGGATGTTTTTATTAATCCATGCTCACTTTTTATTTAGACTTTGGTAAAATCATAAGTGTGACCTTTGCATTTTGTGTCCAGAATATTATTGTGAAAAAATGTATATGTAGATCAGGTGACTTGAGTATTTCTTCCACCATTTCTGTAGCAATATTTTGTAGATGTATAAATTACTATTGAGGGTACAAATAGGTGTACCCTGTGTCTATGAATATGCAGATAATGCATGAATAAACCATACTGTGTGTAAATAATATAACTTGCTCTACTTTAAATAATGGATTGAATTGATATCTGAAAATATAAAAGAAATCTCATATTGATATACAATCATTCACTGCAACCAGTTATACATCTAATGGTAATATTATGGTTGTGGTTTATCCTGAAAGGTGTGTGAGTTTTGTTTCAAAAGTGATTATGGAAATCAACAATAATGTGTTTGGAAAGAAGTCTCATGAAAAGAATAGTCAAGAAACCTGTAAGAATACATGTGTTCTCAAGAAGGAAGTGATTGAACATTATATATCATACTATATATAATGTGCATAAACTGCAGAAATAGTAATGTACCAATGTTGAATAAAAATGAACATCAAAATACACATCATGTCCCATAGGAATCTAATTGCATTGATGTTAATCTGCATCAGTTACTGTAGAAATATTAGGATTTTTATCCACCATTCACTGAAGTTACTTTTCAGTACTAGGAAAAAAGTATGTATTTAAGTTGGATGAATATTTCTGAGAATAATCTTGTGAAAATTTGATTATAAATCCACATAAATCACAAAACATTATAAACACAAAAGTCACATGGACATTAAAATCTAGCAATATATATGCCAATTTAAATCCATCTTGAAATATATATCATCCACTGATCCAAAACTATTTATTTAATGAACTTGTATTTATGTATAATGTTGTTCAGCTAGGAAGCTCCCCCATAGATTGAATTTTCTGTTCCAAATCAGTGTTTAGGAGGAGTGATCTCCTAAATGTGTATGCAAATATGTGCTACACGAAAATCTTCCCACTCTCATCCAGAACAATGCCTTGATATTACCTTCACCCCAAGTAAGACACAGTTGGAGGACATGAGTTAGAAAATCTGTGAATACATATCTGGAATGTAAAATGGTCAGGAGTTCACAACCTTGCAGGTTGTAGAGGAGTTTCCAAAAGTAAAGGACAGGCTTGATAGACCCAACCTGATCTTTTATTAGAATTGGGAGCCATCTTGCCAGAAAGCCATGAAAAGATAATTTGGGCTTTACTATAAATTACTGCAAATTCTGAACCTGCTTGGAATGCCTGTCCGTGCCTTGAACTCATCCATGCCTGGCTCTCTGACCAGATAACAGTGCTCTCTGAAACATTAGTGACACCTAATAAATATTGGCCTTCCCAGGCCAGACAAAGACCCTCTCTGAGTCTCTAATGGTCCTCATAATTTCTTATGTTGGGGCCAGCAAAAAAAATGTAAACTACCATCAGTGTGATGATTTCAAAGTTCTGTTATCTGTAACCCCCTTTTTGTGTAACTTTCTGGGCTATATAGCTGGGCTGTAGGAAAGGTGGTGTTGCTGTCTTGTTCCCGCCATTTTTGGAGGGAGAGGCAGCCTGGCCAGTTTTAATAATAAGCCTGCCTTAATTTGATTTTAATTGGAGTCACTGGTCTTTTCTTGCATCCTATTCCAACATTTTGGAGTTCCCCAGTGAGATGACCCTGCCCGACCAGATCACAAGACCAGACTGCTGAAAATTCTGAAGCTGGCCTTCCCTCCAGGGCTACGGGCTGGGGAGCCACTCTAGGGGGTGCACAACTTGAGATGTTCCAAGGCCTTGGAGTGAGCCGTCGGTCTGGGGAGCACTGCAGTGAACCACCGCACTGAAACTATTAGCAAGTACCTGGTGGAGGAGGCCTCCATAGGTAAGTGGCACCTTGATAACATCTTATATCTGGTTAAGGGAGATCTCTTCTAATGACAGAGAGGTGGCCTGGGGAGGCTCACATTCACTCCTGTCCAGGATAGTAATGAGAATCGTTCTGTCCTCTGTTCCGTTCTGTAGGGAATTCCTCTGGAAGGTTAGAGAGGTGCCGAGGGACACGCATGCGCTCCTACCCCAGAGCTTTAGCAAGACGTTGAATTGCTCATCTGTTTTTCTGTTTTGGCACCGGGATTCTGTTTTTTTTTTTTTTTTTTTTTTTTTTTTTTGTGTGTGTGTGTGTGTGTGTGTGTGTTTTGTTCTGTGTTCTATATGTTTTTTGTTTGTTTGTTTTTGTGCGTTTTGTTTTGTGATTTCTGTGATAAAATCTTAAGGATATTGAACGTGAAAATGGGTAACAAAGCAAGTAAGCCTGACACCCCTTTGGACTGTGTTTTAAGGAACTGTGATGAACTTTACCACCATTTGTTAAGCAGAATGAGAGAAGGCCCTAGCTGGCTGCCTGGAGCACACCCAGTGCAGATGGTAATGCCTGCTGGGGAATGAAGAACTGAGAATCTCCCAGTATCTGCCGAAGCCCTGTTGCTTCAGGGAATTCCCTCCTTCGTTCCCTGCACTGCAAGGATAATGCCACCTCTGTCTTCTTAAAAAAAGAGAAAAACAAAAAGGGGACACTAAATGCAGTAAAGTCGCCATGGAGACACTTTATTTTATATTTCAGGTAGCTCCTCTGTGAAAACATTTGGTCCCCTTGTGGGGACATCTGTGGTGCCACTGGAGAAGGAGATTTTTCTCTTATTTGCTCTGTTTTAAAGGGTTCTGTCTGTCAGCCATTGTCTGGAGTTCATTTCTGTCTGTCTTGTGCCTTTTTTCTAGCCCTTTAAGACATGTGCAATAATGTGTTAATATTATAAATTGTTTCTTGGAAATGATCTTAGCTGAATGTGTGTCTAAATGATGATGTTTCATTGTACCAATCTGGTATCTGAATGGGTTTTTGAAGCATTCCACAATCTTGCAGTTAAATGTCGGGTTTAGGTATTTGTTTAGTTCATGGTTTCAGATAATTCATGCCAGAGAACTTAAATACTTAGGATGGAAAATAAAGAACTCTACTTCCAAGTTGGCAAGTAACTTCCCAATCATTCAGTCTTTTTTTCACCAATTTTAAATTAGGTAGCCTGGGAAAATGTCACTGTGTGTACCAGTGCATTAATTTGGACAAGGATACTAAATCATAGTATGATATCTGTTGACAAAACAACTTGTAAAGATATAAAATTTTGTGAATTGTATCTTAAACTTGTATCATAATTTTCAACATCCTAACATGAAAATTATGGTTAAAATACCTTAGGCCTAAGGTTTCTGCTCAGAATAGCCTTTTTTCCTTCTTCTTCCAGACCTCAGCCAGGACTTATTTTGAAATGCAAATGAAAGAAGCCTGTAAGCTTAGTAGGAGACTTATTTGAGGCCTAAGGTTAAAAAAAGGTAAATTGTATGGTATTTACCAATTACTGGCCAGTCATTTTTCTAGGACTCATAATTTTTTCCTTAGGTTCTTTATTTATTTTTTGAGCTCATGATTTTGCTCCTACAGACCTAGGTTAATGTTTTTCTGATCAGTAATATCTTTGACCAACTGTGGAATTTTTAAATCATTGCAATGGAGATTTCACCTGTGAAAAGCTACAAGGCCTTCACTTTTATTATGTGTGCACAATTTGTTATGTGTTGTATGTCTATATATATATATATATATATATATATATATATATATATATATCCATATATCATATATATGATACACAAATTAACTTATATAATGAGCACTCATATTAAAAAGAACTCATAAAAACAATTTTAAAAAGTGGATGCAAAGATCTTTAATTCACGTGATTTAAATGTTTCAATTTAAATTGGGTAAACAGATAAATATAAATGTCTTTAAATTTAAGCTTACAAGTTTTTCTAGGTGTTCAAAAATCTAATAAACTATTAATGTCTACAAAAGGTCTAATATGCCTTTGTTCCAGGACTTTTCTTTCAATCAAAAAAATGGTTTACAGTGTTCAAAAAATTTGTCTAATATTTTGATAAATAAGTAAAGTAAATTTGATATGGGATTACTCATTCATGAGTACTTTTGTTTGATATCTGATTGATATACTAAGGTCTGTATAAGTTTGTACTAAAGTCTGTATAAGATTGTAAAAATCAGTCATGTGTAAAAGAGACAAAAATTTCTTAAACATAAGTTTACCCATAACATTAAGTTTATTAAGATTTAAATTTTCTAGAGCAAGCAACCATAAAAATTAAACAAATGTTTAAATAAGAACTGTTATTTTAGAGCACTGTACTGCCATTTCTTTAAAAGCTAAACTTGGTTAATGTAGAAACTTCAATGCAATTGTGATGCTATTAATGTGCTCATATTTTCCAGTTATACAACTCTATAAGGTAGAAACTTTAAAAGAGCATTATATCAAGCAGGTGTTCTGAAGTTGTATGGTAAATAAAATATATATTGGGGATTTATTTACCTGTTATCAATAATATATGTAAAGTTTTATGTTACTTTTTACATTGTGGAACAATTTAAATGTATTTTTAAGTTAATGAGACCCTAATCTATGTAAAGGTTAAAATCTTTCAGCCGTACTTTAATTCATGTTTTAAATGTGATATCATATGGTGTGAGCTAATGTTCATGTGACCTCAAACAATTTATGTAAATTTGTAAAATGATATTTAAAAAAAAGATCAGCTTGAGAACTAAAGCATTTAAGATTTATAAGGAGCCCTGCTTACCTGAGATAAGACTCTTTGTCCCATCTTACTACATGTGAGAATGACTACGAAAGCAGTAGGTCAGATTTTATTTCATTTAAAGTTATGTTCAAATTTTTTTTTCTGTCAAGATTACTAGGATCTCAAAAAGGTGATATAAAATATAACTCACCAAAAAATTCCGGGTAGCTATTACATGAACTAAGTATTTTTACTCTTGTTAAAAAATTTTATTTTTTAATTTCTTTTTAAGTGATCTAAAGATTCCCTGTTGATGTTTTACAGAAGTGTTGATTTAAGAACACAACATGGGTTAATTTAAGAAAATAAGTCATCAACTACAAGACAGACAGAATAATAAGATCCCAATTAATAAAATATAAATAATTATAAACTTATAGACATTAAAGTGCAGTACTCTTAATATATGGCTGTTAAAATTTATTTGCTGGTCGTTTCAGATTAGGATTGAAAATTAAAGTTAAATGAAAAGGGCCAAAAAAAAAACAATATTTGACTCTTGCCCTTTGAGTCAGTCTGAATCCAGGGAACAGGGGACTTCTCTATGAGCTTTGCAACTCTGGGCCACATAACCTCCCGATCAGGGAGATTAATGAGACCACTGGAGAACAGAAAGCCAATCAGTGCATTTGCTACAAAGAGGAGAGTCATCAGGAAAGGGAGACATCCCTGATGCTTCTGAGGGAAGCCACATGGTCAAGCAAGACCTGAACCCACCTAGCTCAAATTGCACTAGCAGAACTGAGAAGCTGCTCTCAAGTTTCCCAAGGAATGACTCCCATAAAAGCTCAGCTGACTGCTAACAATAGATAGAAACAAAAGTCATTTGACTGCTTCATCTTAAACACTTAGAAAAGACAGTTAAAACCAAAATACAGCCATTCCTGGGCATTTTAAATAATAATAATAATAATAATAATAATAATAATAATAATAATAATATTTTAAGGTATACACTTTATGTTAGCCTCCCAAAATAAGTAAAACTGTTGGCTACAAAGACTATCAAGAGGAGCTGCCAGAGGCAGAAGTTTTTATTTTAAGGCCTACAGATATTCCTAACCTACAGGTAGGCTTGGTGTTTGCTAGTACGATTATCCAGCCCTGAGTAACAGAATTAAATGTTTCTCTATTAGACACAGAGGTCATACTACTGAAAGGATTTTGCAAAATCAGATGACATTAAATTATTAAACTGTATATTATTGGGAGGGACAACTGTAACACTTAAAGTTAAATATTAAGTTGACAGTCCTGATAATTGGGGATATTAAAGACTGGTGAGGGTACTTCATACAGTGACATGATCCAGCTACTGCAACATTTATTCAATACTCATGTTTTTTGTTTCTCTCATAGAAGAACCCATCCCCAGATGACTTTACAACCTGTTCTTCCTCAACAAGACTTCAAAAAGAACTGACTTCTAAAAGGCAACTCATATTCCTCAACTGACTTCAAAAAGGCAACTCATGTCTCTCACGCCATGCACACTCATGTCACCCTCTCTCAGCTGAGAAGAAGGCAAAATGAGAGACGACTCTCCACTTACACCAATGGAGCCCAAAATAAATAGACTATCAATATAAGTAATTAATTAAGTCAGGTAATATCAGGGAGACTGGTTTTCGGTGAGTTCTAAAAATTTGGAGACTGTTAACTGAGGGATTAAAATTTCCTCAGTGCTTTTCCACTAACCTATCAAGGATTACAAAGGGACACATAAGAAAAGGGGGGAATGATAGACCCAACCTTATCTTTTATTAAAATTGGGAGCCATCTTGCAACAAAACCATGAAAAAATCATTTTGGCTTTACTGTAAATTACTGCAAATTCTGAACCTGCTTGGAATGACTGCCCGTGCCTTAAACTCACCCGTGCATGGCTCTCTGACCAGATAGCAGCCCTCTCTGAAACTTTGTCACACCTCATAAATATTGGCCTTCTGTGGCCAGACAATGACCCTCTCTGAGGCTCTAATGGTCCTCATAAATTTTGATGTTGGGGCTAGCAAAAAAAAAAAAAAATGTAAACTCCCATTAGTGTGATGCTTGTCAGAGTTCTGTTATCTGTTACCCCATTTTTGTGTAACTTTCTGGGCTGCAAACCTGGGCTGTAGTAAAGGTGGGGTTGCTCTCTTGCTCCCGCAATCTTTGGAGGGAGAGGCAGCCCAGCCAGTGGAAATAATAAGCTTACTTTAATTTGATTTTAATTGGAGTCAGTGTTCTTTTCTTACATCCTGGTCTAAGAGGTAAACACTCCACAAACATAGAGCTCTGCCGGCCTAAAGACTTCTTGAGAAACTGCCTCTGAGGTTGGGTACTTTAAATATATTTTGTTGTCAGAAGGTTTAGCTTCTTTTTTATTGAGACCATCAAAGCTGGGTCTGCATCTATGTGAATGGAGAGCATGGTTTCTTATTTTCCAATGAACATGAGGCAGCAGTGCTGAATTCTCTCTTGGTAGGTAAACTGTGGCCACTGGGGGCTAAGTGTCTCCCCGTGTGGACTGTGAAGCCATTTGATCATCCTCCATTTTTGTGGTGTTTCTTGGTGCTGCACTGGGAGTTTGGTATTTGCTTCACGAAATACAAGGAGTTCAACTGGGACACAGTGCTGGAGGGAGTTCTTTCACGTGTGGTGGGTCAGGAACTGCAGGAGAATGCACCAACCAGGCTTCTATTTCACACAGCTTTTTCCTTGACCATACCAACCTGATTCTGAACATTGCCTTGAAACCTCTCCATATAATAAGATGCCTTTACATGTAAGGTTCTGCTGGATGCACCATGGCAGCCAAAATGCATTTGGAAGTCAATTGGAAATCCACATGGCCCCACCTCAGATATTTTATCACACACCTGCACACCACTGCTCTGGGCCCACTACTCAGCATTCTCAACTTACTGGCATCTCTGTTCTTCACCATTATCATGAAATCCAGTCAATCAAGGCACTGTCTGGTACACTCATGATCAGCAACAGGAGATCCAAAGGTTCTCCAGTGCCACCTGGTCATGGGAGTTTCAAAAATTTCAGGGTATTTATCTAGCCACTTTTCAAGGATGAAGTTGGAGAAACTGTGGGTTTCAATTCATTCAGGAATCATTTAATGTTGAGGAACCTCATTTCAATGAATGCTCTGGAGAACTCTCAAAGGCAAGGCTTCCCAAAGAGTAGCCAAATAGTCACATGAAGCCCAGCCCATTGAGGTCTACAATGTGAGGTCCATGTGTGTTTTGACTCTCAACTATGCCTGTCAAGTCTTTCATAATAAAATCATGTGATATCCTGGCTGAGATTCCAAGTGATCAGTCGAAAGCCACCCTTGGCCTAGATTTCAGTTTCCAATGGCGACTCTCATGCGTGGCCTTCTAAAATCGCAACACAATTCATGACAATACTTCTCTGAGGTCAGTTCCAGAACTCAGTCTCTAAGGTGAATCATACCAAAGTTCTAGCCCTGGTGGATCCAGTCATTTCTTCCAACCACTACACAAATGAACACAATTAAAACCAAAACACTCCCACATGGTCCTCACCTTCTTCCATATAGACACTCATTATAACCTCTGGCTGGAGGTTTCCATGAGGGGCGCAGCACAAGACAGTATCCAAAACAAGCTTCCTTATCCCTTATTTGCTTAAAGTCAGCTGGGCCTGGACACCATTCCTGTGAACCAGGAGTGATAAAATAAGCCTGGCCTTAATACTGCTCTGCTTCTCCAATTTGAGGCCTACTGACTGTCAGGTATAGATTCTTAATGTGATTTAAAGTAATGAAAAAACCCAAGTTCATATGGGCTAGCCTCTGCAGGGCTTTGAAGAACTCATTTGACCCAAAGGATCCCTAGTCTCATTTGATGGAGATCAGAAACCTATCAGAGTAAGGCAAGATACTTCATACACAATTACTGATATTTTTGCCATTTTGGTTTTGGAAGCACACATGGGATCTTTCTTTAGTTCCATCAGGTGCTGAGAATCTAAGCCACTGCCTCACACAGGGCCAAGAGGCTGATTCAGACACATCCCTTTCCAAAGCAATTAAGCAAAGATACACAGGTGATGCCCATTCATTTCCATTTGAAAACAGTTTTCTTCAGGCTTCACAAATTGGTGGCCTGAGGCAGAGACCTTCCTGACTCTCAGAGCAACAGAAAAATAGGTAAGCAAAAGGCCCAAAGCAGGGTTTCTCTACTGAGACTTTCTTTGTCACACTGATATCTGAGTTTTCTGAGATGCTTGCTATTCCCTTCAGCTATCCAGTATATGGCAATGTCACAGAGCTTGGAGGTGGTACATATCTTGGACACAAAACCATGAGCCTACTCTGGAGAGTGGCCAGAATTCAGGAAGAAAACAGGAACTTCGGAAGATAGTAGGTGTTGCCCGTCCCTAAAGCAACCTGCAGTCCACTCATAAATTGGGCAGGATGAATGTTGGCATGCTTTCTACTAGACAGGACACATCCATTGATGCATTATCTTTTATAATGTCTACAACCACGGACACAGTGGGATACACAGGCATACAAACAATCACCTTGTCAAATGACTTACTATAAACAGTCCACTCTAAAGCAAACAAACCGCCTTTCTTACCTATTCTCAGAACATGAGACATAACCACAAAATCACAATCACACCCACAACGACACCTCCTTTATTCAAGTAGGTCTGTGACTAATTGGAATGTACTCTGAATGATGGGCCATACTATGTTTCCTTGAAATGGCCTGTCCTTCTCAGATCTGGTCACCTTGGCCAACACTGTGAAGTTTTCAGGAGCCAGTGGTGAGCCACTACCTGCTTTCTCATGAAATTCCCCTTTTTAGAGCTCTCTTGGCATTTGGCAATCCTCACATCAGTAGGTACCAAGGAAGACTTACTCTGTCCTTGGTTATTCCAAACAACTGAGCCCACTGGGCAAGAAACTGGGACTGACTCTTGGTGCCTGGCTTCCTGGATCCCAAGTTCAGAGAGATCCGTCATCAAGGAAGAGAGGTAGGTCACCTCATTCAGGAACTGAATGAGGTTACTGCCGTGGCAACCACTTTGTCCTAACAATTGCTTTCAAGGGTCCCATGAGATGGTGGCTGCCCCTACCTCCTGTGACACTTTCACAAGTTAGAATGGTATATCAACCATTGGCACCTGGGAACAGCTCTCCACACAGGCCTGGTTTGGTCCATCTTCTCGACATTAAGAAGAGAGAAGCTGTTTCAGACACAACCCTTCATCCTGACCAGGTTGTTTGCCATGGAGGATGAATTTTGCTCTCTTAGGTCCTCCATAGCTGCTTACAACTTCTCCAGGAATCATTTCTGCATGGACCTTTGAGTTTCTCAGCATGTGGAAGATCCCCTATATTCCTGTATTGTAAGAACAACTCTATCCCTGCTCTTCTGTAAAGTTAAATTGACTGAACAGTGTATGGTTAGGTTAACTAACAGGTTCGATTTGGATTAGGAATCTTTTTGCGGGATGAATAATGGTATTGGGAAACTGCGATATTTACAAGAATATATAGGTGAATTATAAGTATGAAAACAGAAATCTAGCTAAGATTTGAAGCCCAAAAGGGCATTGGGCCCTTGACTGGGATACGTAGCTTTGAATTATGTTCTGCACTGATGTGTCAGGTAAATCGATATACAATGGCTTAGGTCCTTGTACCATGGATGATTAAATGTAGAAGAGAACTTCCAGTCAAAAGGGATAGTTGGTAGGATTCGGAAGATTCTCGGTAGGTTTAGAAAGAAGAGTGAGTATAGGATTTGGACCAAATGTTGTTTAGCAATAGGGTTTCTGGTAGACAGTGAATGTTAATGTCAGCACAAGTGAAGAGACAGTCACAATGATGAACTGGGGAAAATAGTTAGGAAAGCTGATATCAATAGAGACATTACAAAATCAGGCAAAGTATAAAGTGAGTGATAGGATTAGATATTTTCAACAGGGTTGAGTTTGAATATATAATCTTAGAAAGAAACAAATGTGTAGTGACCAATAGGATTGACATTTGACAGCATTAGGCAACCTGGACATGGATGTTTAGTAATCCATGCTCACTTTTCATTTAGTCTTTGCTACAATCTTAAGTGTGACCTTTGCTTTTTTTGTCCAGAATATTACTGTGATAAAACGTATATGTAGATCAGGTGACATGACTATTTTTCCACCATTTCTGGCAGCAACATATTCAAGAGGTATAAATTAGTAATGGGGGTAAAAAGAGGTGTACCCTTTGTCTGTGCATATAGAGATAATGCATGAATAGACCATACTTTGAATAAATAATATATCTGGTTCTGACTTTAAATAATGGATTGAAATTATATGTGAAAAAATACAAGAAATCTTATATTGACATACAAACATTCATTCCAACCAGTTATATATCTAATGGCCACATTAAGGTTATGGTTTATCATGAAGGGTGTGTGAGTTTTGCTTCAAAAGTGATTATGGAAATCTAAAATAATGTGTTTGGAAAGAAGTCTCATGAAAAGACCAGTCAAGAAACCTGGAGGAATACATGTTTTATGAAGCAGGAAGTGTTTGTGAAACAAATGCGCATAAATTTGTGAACTTGTGGATGAAATATATATATCCTATGATTTGTAAAAATTGAAGAAATAGTAATGTACCAGTGTTGAATGAAAATAAACGTCAGAATACACATCATGTCCCATACGAATCTACTTGATTGATGTTAATCTGGGTTAGTTACTGTACAAATATTAGGATTTGTAAGCACCATTTACTGAAGTTAGTTTTCAGAACTATGAAACAAATGTGTATTTCAGGAGGATGAATATTTCTGAGAATAATTTTGTGAAAAGTTTATTATAAATCCACATTTTTGAACATGAATGAATTTAGGGAGTGTATTTAAGATACATACATTTCATATTTTAAAAATCAGGACAGTATATATATATATATATATATATATATATATATATATATATATATATTCATAATTATATATATGTGTATATACATATATATGTGTGTATATATATATATATATATATATATATATATATATATATATATATATACACACACACACAAAACACACACACAGACATTAAAATGTAGGAATATATACGCCAATCGAAGTTCATCATAAAATATATAGCATCCACAGATGCAAAAATATTTATTTTACTGAACAAGGATTTATGTATAATGTTGTTCTACTAGGAAGCTCACCCATAGTTTGAATTTTCAGTTCCAACAGCGTTTAGAGTAGTGATCTCTTCTCACAACTTGTATCTGCCAAGTCAGTCACCTCACAAAAATGAACGTGTGATACCAGGTAGGATTCTATAAAGCATATAAAAATACATGTGCTGAATAGGCTACAGAGAAAGGCAGACAGGCATTTACATATTTGTTAACTTTAACAACACATGGAGAACTATTTCAATTAAAAATTGACTAGATTTATAACACCTACCATTTATCATGAAAAAGGCAAGTCCAACTATACCTCACGCCTCCTCTGAACTGCTTGTATTTCTATTCTGTTTGGGTTGTTTTTCTCCATCATTTGGATTAGTAGACAGAGTATAGTAGGGTATGGGTTATTGTCAGGATTCAGTATTTTCAATGGTATATAGGAAAATGAATCCAATGTGTATAAAAATATATGCTACACAATTATCTTCCCACTCTCATCCAGAACAATGCCTTTACATTACCTTCACCTCAAGTAAGACACAATTAGGGTAGAAGAGTTTGAAAATCCGTGAATGCATATCTGGGGTGGAAACAGTACTAAGAAACAAATACGTATTTCAGGTGGATGAATATTTCTGAGAATAATCTTGTGAAAAGTTGATTATGAATCCACAACATAAATATGAATTAATTTAGGAAGTGTGTAATAAGACACATATTTCATATTTTGAATACTCCTGAGAGTGTATCTATATATATATTTATATACACACACAGAGACAGACATTAAAAATTGCAATATATATGCCAAACGAAATTCACCATGAAATGTATATCATCCACAGATCCAAATATATTCATTTTACTGAACATGGATTTATGTATAATGTTGTTCAACTAGGAAGCTCACTCACATTTGAATTACCAGTTCAAGCAGCGTTTAGGAGGAGTGATCTCTTCTTCCAATTTGTATCTGCCAAGTCAGCCACCTCACAAGAATGTACGTGTGGTACCAGGTAGGATTCTATATGTGCATATAAAAATACGTGTGCTGAATAGGCTACAGAGAAAGGGGGACAGGAATTCACTTATTTGTTAACTTTAAAAACGCATCGAGAACTATTTCAACAAATAATTGACTAGATTTATAACTGCTACACTATACCATGCAAAAGGCAACTCCAACTATAAAACATACCTCATCTAAACTGCTTGTATTTCTATTATGTTTGTGTTATTTTTCTCCATCATATTAGGATTAGTAGTCAGAGTCTAATAGGGTATATGTTAGTTTCAGGGATTCAGCATTTCTAATGGAAAATAGGAAATTGAATCCAATGTGTATGCAAATATGTGCTACACAAAAATCTTCCCACTTTCATCCAGAACAATGCCTTGACATTACATTCTCCTCAAGTAAGACACAATTAGAGGATAAGAGTTAGAAAATCTGTGAATATATATCTGGAATGGAAAATACTCTGGAGTTTACAACTTTGGAGGTGGTAGAGAAGATTCTAAAAGTAAGGGACAGGGTAAACATTCCACAAACATGTAGCTCTGCTGGCCTAAATACTTTTTGAGAAACTGCCTCTAAGAGTGGGCACTTGAAGTATTTGATGTTCTGAGGAGATTTAGTTCCTTTGTAGAGAAACCATGAAAGCTGGGTCTGCATCTATGTTACTTGGAGGACATGGTTTCTTATTATCCAATGAACATGAGGCAGCAGTGCTGAATTCTCTCTTTGTAGGTAAACTATGGACACTGGGGTCTAAGTGTCTTTCAGTGTGGACTGTGAAGCCAATTGGTCATCCTCCACTTTTCGTGGTGTTTCTCGCTGCTGCACTGGGAGTTTGGTATTTGCTTCAAAAAATACAAGGAGTTAAAATGGGACAGAGTGGTGGAGGGAGTTCTTTAAGGTGTGGTGAGTCAGGGTCTTCAGGAGAATGCACCAACCAAGGTTCTATCCCATGTAGATTGCCCCCTTGAGAATAGCAACATGATTCTGAACATTGCAGTGAATCCTCTCCATATAACAAGATGCCTTTACATATATGGGTCTGCTGGCTGCACCATGTCAGTCACAAGCCATTTGGAAGCCAATGGCTGATCCACATGGCCGCAACACAGATGTTTTATCACACAATTGCATACCACTGCTCTAGGCCCACTACTCACCAGGCTCCAACTTACTGGCATATCTGTTCTACACCATTTTCATGAAACAAAGTCAATCAAGGCAGTGTCTGGTATACTCAGGATCAGAAACAGGACATCCAAAGTATTTCCAGTGCCAGCTGATCATGAAAATATCAAAAATTTCATGGTAATTTTCTAGCCATTTTTCACGGATGAAGTTTGAGGCTCTGAGGGATTCAATTAATTCAGGAACCATTAAATGGTGAAGAAGCTAATTTCAATGAAAGCTCTGGAGCACTCTCACAGGCAAGGTTTCCCTAAGGGTGGCCAAACTGTCACATGAAGCCAGGCCCATTGAGATATACAATATGAGGTCCATGTGTGTTTTAAACTCAAATATGGCTGCCAAGTCTTTAAGAAAAATTGTATGTTATATCCGGGCTGAAATTCCCAATGTTCTGTGGAAATCCAACCTGGGCCTAGATCTCAGGTTCCAAGGGCGACTCTCATGTGTGGCCTCCTAAAATCCCAACACAATTCATGGCAATACTTCTCTGAGGTCAGTTAAAGAACTCAGTCTCTAAGGGGAATCACACCAGAGTTCAAGCCCAGTGGAACAGTCATCTCTTCCAACCGCCACACAAATGACCACAATTAAAACCAAAACACTCCCACATGGTCCTCATCTTTTTCCATATAGACACTCCTTATAACGTCTGGCTGGAGTTTTCAATGAGGTCCACAGCCCAAGTCAGTGTCCAAATTAAGGTCCTGTTCCCCTCATTTGTCTAACATCAAGGTGGCCTGGACACACTTCCTGTAAACCAGGAATGATCAAATAGGCCTGCCATTAATACTGCTTGGCTTTTTCAATTTGAGGCCTTCTGACTCTGTGGTTTAGATTCTTTATGTGAATTTGAGTCATGAGAAAATCCAAGCACCTCTGCAGAGATTTGAAGAACTCATTTGGCCGAAAGGATTCCTATTCTCACTTGATGGAAGTCAGGATCCTAACAGAGGAAGGTAAAAGAATTCATTCACAATGAGTGAATATTTGCCATTTTGGTTTTGGATGCACACATTTGATCTTTCTTTTGATCCATCAGGTGCTGAGAATCTAAGCCACAGCCTCACACAGGGCCAAGAGGATGATTCAGACACATCTTTTTCCAAAGCAATTAAGCAAAGAGACACAGGTGATGCCCTTCATTTCCATTTGAAAAATGTTTTCCTCAGGCTTCCCAAAGGGGTGCCCAGAGGCAAAGACATCCTGAGATTCAAGGCAACAGAACAATAGGTTAGCAAAAGGCCCAAAGCAGGGTTTCTCCACTGAGACTTTCCTGGTCACACTGATATCTGAGTTTTCTGAGATGCTGGCCATTCCCTTCAGATATCCAGTACATGGGCATGTGACAGAGATTGGAGGTGGTACATATCTTGGACACAAACCCAAGAGCCTATTCTGAAGAGTTGTCAGAATTCAGAAAGAAAACAGGGACTTAATAAGGTAGTAGGTGTTGCCTATCGATATGGAAACCACACTCCATTCATTAATTGGGCAGGATGAATGCTGGGAAGCTTTCTACTAGAGGGGACACATGCATTGATGCATTCTCTTTTCTAATGTATACAACCACGGACACAGTGGGATACACAGACATAGAAACACTCACCTTGTAAAACGACTTACTAGAAACAGTTCACTGCAAACCAAAGAAACCTCCTTTCCTACCTATTCTCAGAACAGAGACAAAACCACACACCCACACTCAAAAAGACACCTCCTTCCCCCAAGTAGGGCTGTGATTATCCGGAGTGTCCTCTGACAGGTTTGCCATACTACGTTCCCCGGTAATGGTCTGTCCTGTCTCAGATCTGGTCTCCTTGTACAACTCTGTAAAGCAGTCAGGAGCCAGCGGTGAGCCACTACCTGCTTAGTCAGGAAAGGCCCGTGTTCATATCTTTCCTGGCATTTGGCCATCCTCACATCAGTCAGTACGAAGAAGACTGACTCTGTCCTTGGTGATTCCAAACAAATGAGACCACTTGGACTGGGACTGGGACTGGCTCTGGTGCTTGGTTTCCTTGGTCCCAAGTTCAGAAAGTTCCATCAACAAGGAAGTGAGGTAGGTCACTTCCTTTAAGAACTGAATGAGGTCACTGCCTTGGCAACCACTTTGTCCTAACAGTTGCTTCCAAGGGTCCCATGAGATGGAGGCTGCCCCTACTTCCTTTGGCACTTTCACAACTTAGAATGGTATATCAACCTTAGGCACCCGAGAACAGCTCTCCACACAAGCCTGGTTTGGTCCATCTTCTCTACAGTAAGAAGATAGAGGCTGATTCAGACAAAACCCTTCATCCTGACCAGGTTGTTTGCCATGGAAAATGACTTTTTGTCTCTCAGGTCCTTCATTGCTGCCTACATCTTCTCCAGGGATCATTTCTGCATGGACCTTTGAGGTTCTTAACAGGTAGAGCATCCCCTACATTCCTGTATTGTAAGAACAATCTGTCTCTGCTCTTCTGTAAAGTTAGATTGAGTGAACAGTGTATAGTTAGGGTTAATTTCATGTTCGATTTGGGTTAGGAATCATTCTGCTGGATTAATAATGGTATTGGGAACCTGTGATATTTATAAGAATATCGAGGTTAAACATATGTATGAAAACAGAAATTAAAGTAAGATTTGAATCCCAGAAGGGCATTGGGCAATTGATTGGGATATTTAGCTTTGAATTACTATCTGCACACATGTCTCAAATAAATCGATATACAATGGCAGAGGAACTTGAACCTTGGATGATTGAATGCTGAAGAGAACATCCAGTCAAAAGGGATTGTCGGTAGGATTAAGAAGATAGTCGCAGTTATTAATATGGTATTATGTAAAAATGTGGATGTGTAACCGATGTGATTCTGCAACTTGTATTTGGGGTAAAAATGGGAGCTGATAACCCATTTGAATCAAATGTATGGAAGATGATATGCCATGAGCTTTGTAATGTTTTGAACAACCAATAAAAAAAATTAAAAAAAAAAAGAAGATAGTCGTTATGTTTAGCAAGTAGAGTTAGTATAGGATATGTAACAAAAGTTCTTTAGCAATTTTTTTCGGGCAGTGAGTGAATATAAATGTCAGCACATATGAAGAAATCAGACACAATGATGAACTGGGGAAAATTTGTAGAAAAGCAGATATCAATAGAGACATTAGGAAATCAGGCAAAGTATAAAGTGAGTGATAGAATAAGACATTTTCAACAAGGTTGAGATTGAATATCTAATCTTAGGAAGAAACAAATATGTAGGTCACCAATAGGATTGACATTTGAGAGCATTAGGCAACATGGACATGGATATTGTTAGTAATCCATGTTCACTTTACATTTAGGCTTTGGTACAATCCTAAGTGGGACCTTTGCATTTTGTTTCCAGAATATTACTGTGATAAAATGTATATGTAGATCAGATGACATGATTTTTTCTTCCACCATTTCTAGGAGCAGTATTTTGAAAACGTATAAATTAGCATTGGGGGTAAAAAGAGGTGTACCCTGTTTTTATGAATATACAGATAATGCATGAATAGACCTTAATTTCAATAAATAATACAACTTGTTCCACTTTAAATAATGGATTGAATTGATATCTGAAAATATATAAGAAATCTTATATTGATATGCAATCATTCATGACAACCAGTTATACACCTAATGTTAATATTAGGGTACGATTTATCATGAAGTTTGTGTGAGTTTTGCTTCAAATGTGATTATGGAAATCGAAAATAATGTGTTTGGAAAGAAGTCTCATGAAAATGCCAGTCAAGGAACACCGAGGAATTCATGAGTTCTGAAGCAGGAAGTGATTGAAATTGAAAAAAATGACGATAAATTTCCTTACTTGTGGATGAAATATTATAATATGATGTGAATAAACTGAAGAAATAGTAATGTACCAGTGCTGAATAAAAATGAACATCAAAATACACATCATGTCCCACAGGAATCTTCTCGCATTGATGTTAAACTGTGTCAGTTACTGTAGAAATATTAGGATTTCTTTGCACCATTCACCAAAGTTAGTTTTCTTTTTTTTAATTTTTATTTATGCTTGTTCAAAACATTACATAGTTCTTGATATATCATATTCCACACTGTGATTCAAGTGGGTTATGAACTCCCATTTTTACCCCATAAACAGATTGCAGAATCACATCAGTTACACATCCATTGATTTACATATTGCCATACTAGTGTCTGTCGTATTCTGCTGCCTTTCCTAACCTCTACTATCCCCCTCCCCTTACCTCCCCTCTCCTCTTCTCTCTCTACCTCTTTACTGTAATTCATTTCTCCCCCTTGTATAATTTTTTCCTTTCCCTCACCTCCTCTTGTATGTAATTTTGTATAACCCTGAGGGTCTCCTTTTATTTCCATGCAATTTCCCTTCTCTCTCCCTTTCCCTTCCTCCTCTCATCCCTGTTTAATGTTAATTTTCTTCTCATTCTATTCGTCCCTACTCTGTTCTTAGTTAATCTCTTTATATCAAAAAGACATTTGGCATTTGGTTTTAGGGATTGGCTAGCTTCACTTAGCATAATCTGCTCTAATGCCATCCATTTCTCTGTAAAAATTTTGTCATTTTTTAATGCAGAGTAATACTCCATTGTGTATAAATGCCTCATTTTTTATCCATTCATCTATGGAAGTGCATCTAGGTTGGTTCCACAGTCTTGCTATTGTAAATTGTGCTGCTATGAACATCAATGTAGCAGTGTCCCTGTAGCATTTTTTTTAGGTCTTTAGGGAATAGACTGAGAAGGGGAATACCTGGGTCAAATGGTGGTTCCATTCCCACCTCTACAAGAAATCTCCATACTGCTTTCCAATTTGGCTGCACCAATTTGCAGTCCCACCAGCAATGTACAAGTGTACCCTTTACTCCACATCCTCGCCAGCACTTGTTGTTGTTTGAGTTCATAATAAATATCTGGAATGGAAAATGCTCAGGAGTTCACAACCTTGAAGGTGGTAGAGGAGTTTCCAAAAGTAAGGGACAGGGTAAATACCACAAACATGGAGCTGTGTCGGCCTTAAGACTTCTTGAGAAAATGCCTCTGAGGTTGGGCACTTGAAATATATGTTGTTGTCAGGAGCTTTAGCTTCCTTTGTAGTGAGACCATCAAAGCTGAGTCTGCATCTATGTGACCTGGACGACATGTTTTTTTTTTTTATTTTCCTATGAACACGAGGCAGCAGTACTGAATTCTCTCTTTGTAGGCAAACTGGGGCTACTGGGGGCTAAGTGTCTCCCCATGTGGACTGTGAAGCCATTTGATCATCCTTCACATTTAATCATGTTATTTGATGCTGCACTGAAAGTTTGGTATTTACTTTATGAAATAAAGGAGTTTAACTGTGATACAGTGCTGCAGAGAGTTCTGTCATGTGTGGTGGTCAGGATCGGCAGGAGAATGTACCAAGAAGGCTTCTATCACACATAGTTGCCCCCTTGACCATAGCAACATGATTCTGAACATTGCCCTGAAACCTCTCCATACAACAAGATGCCTTTACATCCAAAGGTCTGCTAGCTGCACCATGTCAGTCACAAACCATTTATAAGCCAATGGCAGATCCACGTGGCCCCACCACAGATGTTTTTTCACACACCCACACTCTACTGCTCTTGGCCCACTACTCAGCAGGCTCCAACTTACTGGCATATCTTTTCTACACCATTATCATGAAACTCAGTCAAACCAGACACTGTCTTGTATACTCATGATAAGCACCAGGACATCAAATGGATTTCCAGTGCCAGCTGGTCATGGAAATTTCAAAAATTTCATGGTATTTTCTAGCCATTTTTCAAGGATGAAGTTGGAGTTACTGTGGGTTTCAATTCATTCAGGAACCATTAAATATTGAGGAATCTCATTTCAATGGAAGCTCTAGAGAACTCTCACAGGCAAGTCTTCTGAAAGAGTGGCCCAAGGTCACATAAAGCCAGCCACATTGAGGTCTACAATGTGAGGTCCATGTGTGTTTTGACTCTCAACTATTGCTGCCAAGTCTTTCAGAATATAATCAAGTGATATCCTCGCTGAGATTCCCAGTGCTCTGTGGAAAGCCACCCTGGGCCTAGATCTCAGTTTCCAAGGGTGACTCTCATGCGTGGCCTCCGAAAATTCCAACACAATTCATGGCAATACTTCTCTAAGGTCAGTTTCAGAACTCAGTCTCCAAGGGGAATCCCACAAGAGTTGAAACCCAGGTGGACGCAGTCATCTTTTCCCACCGCCACACAAATGACAACAATGAAAACCAAAACACTCTCACATGGCCTTCATGTTCTTCCATATAGACACTAATCATAACCTCTGGCTAGAAGTTTCCATGAGGGGCGCAGACCAAGACACTGTCCAAAATAAACTCCCTTTCCCCTCATTTGCCGAAAGTCAGGGTGGCCTACACACCCTTCCTGTGAACCAGAACTGATCAAATAGGCATGGCGTTAATACTGTCATGCTTTTCCAATTTGAGGCCTACTGACTGTCAGGTATAGATTCTTTATGTGATTTGGAGTCATCAGAAAACCCAAGCACTTCTGCAGGGGTTCAAAGAACTCTTTTGAACTAAAGGATCCTGATTCTTACTTGATGAAGATCAGGAATCTAATAGAGGAAGGCAAGAGACTCATTTGCCATTTCTGTTTTGAATGCACACATGGAATCTATCTTTTGATGCATCAGGTGCTGGGAATCTAAGCCACAACCTCACACAGAACCAAGAGGCTGATTCAGACACATCCTTTTACAAAGCAATTAAGCAAAGAGCCACAGGTGATGCCCATTCATTTTCATTTGAAAACTGTTTTCTTCAGGCTTCACAAAGGGGTGGCCAGAGGCAAAGACCTTCCTGACATTTAGGGCAACAGAAGAACAGGTAAGCAAAAGACACAAAGCAGGGTTTCTCCACTGAGACTTTCCTGGTCACACTGATATCTGAGTTTTCTGAGATGCTTGACATTCACTTCAGCTATCAAGTACATGGCCATGTCACAGAGCTTGGAGGTGGTATATATCTTGGACACAAAACCATGATCCTATTCTGGAGAGTGGCCAGAATTCAGGAAGAAAACAGGATCTTAGGAAGATAGAAGGTTTTGCCCATCCAGAAGGCAAGCCGCAGTCCATTAATCAATTGGGCAGGATGAATGCTGGGAAGCTTTCTACTAGACAGGACACATCCATTAATTCATTCTCTTTTCTAATGTCTACAACCACAGACACAGTGGGATACAGAGACATAGAAACACTTACATGTCAAACGACTTACTAGAAACAGTCCAATCCAAACCAAACAAACCACATTTCCTACCTATTCTCAGAACATGTGACAAAACCACAAAACCACAACCACACCCACAAAGGCACCTCCTTCCCCCAAGTAGGTCTGTGACTATCCAGAGTGTCCTCTGACTGGTGGGCCATAAAATGTTCTCCCGAAATGTCCTGTCCTGACTCAGATCTGGTCTCTTTGGCCAACTTTGTGAAGTTGTCAGGAGCCAGCGGTGAGCCACTACCTGCTTTCTCAGAAAAGGTCCCTCTTCAGAGCTCTTCTGGCCTTTGGCCATCCTCACATAGGTAGGTACCAAGAAAGACTGACCCTGTCCTTGGTAAAACTGAACAAGTGAGCCCACTGGGACTGGGACTGAGACTGGCTCTGGGTACCTGTCTTCATGGATCCCAAATTCAGAGAATTCCTTCACCAAGGAAGTGACGTAGGTCACTTCCTTCAGGAACTGAATTAGGTTACTGCCTTGTCAACCAATTTGTCCTAACAGTTGCTTCCAAAGTCCAATGAGTTGGAGGCTGCCCCTTCTTCCAGTGAAACTTTCACAAGTTTGCATGGTATATCAACCATAGGCACCCAAAAAAAGCTCTCCAGATAGGCCTGGTTTGGTCCATCTTCTATACATTAAGAAAAGAAATGTTGATTCAGACACATCCCTTCATGCTAACCAGGTTGTTTGTCATGGAAGATGACTTTTGCTCTCTGACGTCATTCATAGCTGCCTACATTTAATCCAGGGATCATTTCTTTAATGACCTTGGAGGTTCTCAGCAAGTGGAAGATCCCCTAATTTCTGTATTGAAAGACCAACTCTGTCCCTGCTCTTCAGTAAAGATAGATTGAGAGAACAGTGTATGGTCAGGGTTAATAACATGTTCCATTTGGGTTAGGAATCATTCTGCGGGATGAATTATGGTATTGGGAACGTGCGATATTTATAAGAATATAAGTGAAATATAAGTATAAAAACAGACATCTAGGTAATATTTGAAGCCCAGAATTGCATTGGACCCTTGGCTGGGATTCTTAGCTTTGAATTATATTCTGCACAGATGTCTCAGATAAATCAATATACAATGGCATAATTCCTTGTACCTTGGTTGATTGAATGTTGAAGAGAACATCCAGTCAAAAAGAAATAATTTGTAGGATTAGTAAGATTGTTGGTAGGTTTTGAAAGAAGAGTGAGTATAAGATTTGGATGAAAAGATCTTTAGCAATAGGGTTTCGGATAGAGAGTGAATGTAATTGTCAGCACATGTGGAGAGTCTGTCAAAAGGATGAACTGGGGAAAAAAGTAGGAATGCAGATGTCAATTGACATTAGGATATCAGGCAAAGTATAAAGTGAGTGATAGAATTATACATTTTCAACAGGGTTGAGTTTGAATATATAATCTTAGGAAGAAACAAACATGTAGTCACCAATAGGATGAACTTTTGAGAGCATTAGGCAATATGGACATGGATGTTTTCCGTAATCCATGCTCACTTTTCATTTAGGCTTTGGTACAAACATAAGTTTGACCTCTTCTTTCTGTGTGCAGAATATTACTGTGGTAAAATGTATATGTAGATCAGGTGACATGAGTATTTCTTCCACCATTTCTGAGAGCAATATTTTGAAGACGTATCAATTATTTTTGGAGGTAAAAATGGTGTACACTGTGTCTATAATTATAGAGATAATGCATGAATAGACCATACTGTAAAGAAATATTATAACTGGTTCTAACTTTAAATAATGGATTGAATTGATATCTGAAAATATACAGAAAATCTTACATTGATATACAATCCTTCATTCCAACCAGTAATATATATAATGGTTATATCAGCATTATGGTTTTTCATGAAGAATGTGTGAGTTTTGCTTCAAAAGTGATTATGGAAATCGGAAATAATGTGTTTGGAAAGAAGTCTCATGAAAAGACCAGTCAAGAAACCTGGAGGAATACATGTGTTTTGAAGCAGAAAGTGATTGAAAGTGAAACAAATGCCTATAAATTTGTGAACTTGTGGATCAAATATATATACTATGATGTGCGTAAACTGAAGAAATAGTAATGTACCACTGTTACATAAAAATGAACGTCAAAATACACATCATGTCCTCTCCCACAGGAATCTACTTGCATTGATGTTAAACTGGGTCAGTTATTGTAGAAATATTAGGATAATGCCGCAGTCTTGCTGGGCACAATCAGCAGCCACTTGTCAAAAGAAACTAACTTTATTTTTAGAACCACACATGCCAAACAAAACAGCCTCTCAGGAAAAAACCTTCAGAGCCCCAACTGCCACCACTGGCTTCCCAAAACCTCTCCCTCCCACAGGAGCCTCTCTCCGCCTCCCACAATACTCCTGCTCTTGAGGGCGATTGGCTGGGTCATGTGGGCGGAGTCAAAAAAAGTCCCCCAATGAGCAGTTTTGTGGTCTGAAAGGGCAGGGAAACAGCCCATTGAGCATCACTGCAGAGGAGCCAATCAGCTAGGTGTTGCTGGGGCCGCTGTGAGCCAATCATCAGCCGGCAGCTGGAAGTTTGCTGGCAGCAGGAATTTTGCTGGGGCCCCTTCGGCTGTGGCTCTCAACATCTTCGCCTCTCTGTTTAAACAACACGCATGTGGCTTAGGGACCGTGCCTGCCTTAGGTTGTCCAATAGTACATATGGTCTTTACCCGTTAAGTTGGTACCATTGCAATTGGATCTTACCCGTCACTGACTACCCGTCCAGTATAGAGCCACACATGTGGAGAGGTCTTTGTACCAGCGGGGGTGGGTGAGGTTCTTTGCCTCACCTCTGTTGGCCCCCCAAATTTTAGCTGGACGATCATGACACGCAGAAGGGAGGAAGATACACCAAGCCAATTGATGGCTCCTTTTGGAAAAATTGTACCACCGATGACATCATCAGCAAATATACCCCAACACTACCACAAGTCGCTGCACCAACAGATAGTTCACAATGCATTTAGGTGAGTTCACAATGTGTCCAGGCAAGTTCTGCAAGCAGTACAGGGATGGCTATTGCAGAAGCTGTAGATTGGTATTATCTTTGATTTCACCTGCACTGGGATGAAGATAGGAACTCTGGCCATAATGTCTAAAGAAAAAAATTATGTAATATTCCAGAAGGCACTAAAACCAAAAAAAAAAAATATGTAACATTCCAGAAGGCACATCAAAAACCAAAGTGGCCCAAAAAGCAGTCATTGAGGATGAAGTCTCTCACTTTCCTCTGTAAGGTTCCTGACCTCCATAAAATGAGAATAGGGATTTATTGGGTCAAATGAGTTCTTCAAAACCCTGCAGAGTGTAGCCAATGGGTTATTGGGTTTTTTCATTACTCCAATTCACATCAAGAATCTATACTCCACAGACAGTAGGCCTCAAATTGGAGAAGCAGAGCAGTATTAAAGTCAGGGTTATTTGATCACTCATGGTTCACAGAATGGGTGTCCAGGCCACCCTGACTTTAGGCAAATGAGAGGAAAGGGAGATTATTTTGGACACTGTCTTGGGCTGTGCCCCTCAAGGAAACGTCAAGCCAGAGGTTATGATGAGTGTCTATTATGGAAGAAGATGAGGGCCATTTGGGAGTGTTTTGGTTTTCATTGTGGTCATTTATGTGGCAGTAGGAAAAGATGACTGGGTCCACCAGGGCTTGAACTCTGGTGTGATTCCTCTTAGAGACTGAGTTCTGGAACTGACCTCAGAGAAGTATTGCCATGATTTGTGTTGGGATTTTAGGCGGCCACCCATGAAAGTCGCCCTTTGAAACTGAGATCTAGGCCTGGGGTGGCTTTCCACAGAGCACTGGGAATCTCAGACAGAATATCATATGATGTTATTTTGAAATACTTGCCAGACATAGTTGAGAGTCAAAACACACATGGACCTCACATTGTAGACCTCAATTGGCCTGGCTTCATGTGACTATTTGGCCACTCTTTGGAAAGCCTTGCCTGTGAGAGTTCTCCAGAACTTTCATTGAAATGAGCTTCCTCAACATTGAATGATTCCTGAAAGAATTGAAACCCACAATGCCTCCAACTTCATCCTTGTAAAATGGCTAGATAAATACCATGAAATTTTTGAAATTCACATGATGAGGTGGCACTGGAGAACCTTTGATGTCCTGTTGCTGATCATTAGTGTACCAGACAGTGCCTTGATTGATTGGGTATAATGAAAGTGGTGTAGAACAGAGATGCCGGTTAGATGGAGACTGCGGAGTAGTTGGCCCAGAGTTGTGGTGTGCAGGTGTGTGATAAAATATTTATGGTGGTGCCATGTGGATCTGCCATTGACTTCCAAATGGCTTTTAGCTAACATGGTGCACCCAGCAGACCCTTATATGCAAAGGCATCTTGTTATATGGAGAGGTTTCAGGGAAATGTTCAGAATCAGGTTGCTATGGTCAAGGGGGCAAGCTATGTGGGATAGAAGCCGGGTTAGTGAGTTCTCCTGGAGACTCTGACCCAGCACATGTCACAGAACTCCCTCCAACACTGTGTCCCAGTTGAACTCCTTGTATTTCTTGAAGCAAATACCAAACTCCCAGTTCAACACCAAGAAACACCATGAAAATTGGAGGATGACTAAATGGCTTCACAGTCCACATGGTTAGACACTTTGGCCCACTGGCCTCTGTTTACCTACAAAGAGAGAATTCAGCACTGCTGCCTCAGGTTCATTGGAAAATAAGAAACCATGTTCTCCAAGTCACATAGATTCAGACCCAGCTTTGATGGTTTCACTACAAATGAAGACAAAGCTCCTGACAACAATATATATTTCAAGTGCCACACCTCAGAGGCAGATTCTCCAGAAGTCTTTTTTCCAGCAGAGCTCCATGGTTGTGGAGTGTTTACCCAATCCCTTACTTCTGGAAACTCCTCTACCTGCTCCCAGGTTGAGAACTCCTGAGAATTTTCCATTCCAGATATGTATTCACAGATTTTCTACCTCTTCTTCTCTAATTGTGTCTCACTTGGGGCAAAGGTAATGTCAAGGCATTGTTCTAGGTGAGAGTGGGAAGATTATTGTGTAGCACATATTTGCATACACATTGGATACATTATCCTATTTTCCATTTGCAATACTGAATTTCTGACACTAACCCATACCCTACTAGACTATGACTACTATCCTAAAATGATGGAGAAAAAGAAACCTAACAGAATAGAAATACAGGCCTTTTGTAGGAGGCATGGTGTATACTTGGATTTTCCTTTTCCTTTATCAAGGATATGTGTTATAAATCTAGTCAACTTTTCATTGTAATATTTCTCCATGAGTTTTCAAAGTTAACACATATGTAAATTCCTGTCTCCTTTTCTCTGTAGCCTCTTTAGAACATGTATATTTTTATGCATATATAGACTCCTACCTGGTAACACACGTAAATTCTTGTGATCTCACTAACTTTGGAATATACAAATTATGAGAATAGATCACTTCCCCTAAATACTGATGGAACTGAAAATTCAAACTATGGGTGAGCTTCCTAGTGAACAACATCATACATAAATCCATGTTCAGTAAAATGAATATTTTTAGATATGTGGATGATATATATTTCATGATAAATTTCGATTGGCATATATATTGCTACATTTTATTGTTGTGTGTGTGTGTGTATATATATATATATATATATATACCAGATTTTCCAGATTTTCCAAAATATGAAATATATGTGTCTTATTATACACTCCCTAAATTCATTCAAGTTCATGTATGTGATTTAAAATCAACATTTTACATGATTATCATCAGTCTGGCGGGGCACAATTCAGGAGCCAATTGTCAAAAGAAACAAACTTTCTTTTTAGAACCACACAAGCCAAACAAAACAGCTTCTCAGGAAAAACCCTCAGAGCCCAACTGCCACCACAGTCTTCCCACAAGCCTCTCCCTCAACCACAAGCCTCCTCCTTTTGAGGCCAATTGGCTGGGTCACATGGGCGGAGCCAAAAAAGTCCACCAATGAGCAGCTCCGTTGTCTGAAAGGGCAGGGAAACATCCCATTGAGCATCACCACAGAGGAGCCAATCAGCTAGATGTTGCTGGGGCCGCTGTGGAGCCAATCATCAGCCGGCAGCTGGAAGTTTGCTGGCAGCTGGAGGTTTCCTGGGGCCCCTTTGGCTGTGGCTCTCAACATCTCCCCCTCTCTGTTTAAACAACGAGCATGTGGCTTAGGGACCATGCCTGCCTTAGGTTGTGCAGTAGTACATATGGTATTTACTGGAGACCCTTGGCTGTGGCTATCAACAGGATTTGTATGTACCATTCACTGAAGTTAGTTTTCAGTACTAGGAAACAAATATGTATTTCAGGTGGATAAATATTTCTGAGAAAAATCTTGTGAAAAGTTGATTATAAATCCACATACTTGAACATAAATGAATTTAGGGAGTGTAAATAAGATACATATATTTCATATTTTGAAAAATCTGGAGAGAGAGTGTGTGTGTGTGTGTGTGTGTGTATACACACACAGACACATACAGATATTAAAATGTAGCAACATATATGCAAATCTAAATTCACTATGAAATATACATCAATCACAGATCCAAAAATAATCAATTTTCTTAACAGGGATTTATGTATAATGTTTTTCTACTAGGAAGCTCACCCATTATTTGAATTATCAGTTCCAACAGCGTTTAGGAGGAGTGATGTCTTCTCACAAATTGTATCTCCCAAGTCAGTCACCTCACAAGAATGTAGGTGTGACACCAGGTAGGATTTGATATGTGCATATAAAAATACATGTGCTGAATAGGCTACAGAAAAAGGGAGACAGGAATTCACATATTTGTTAACTTTAAAAACACATGGAGATCTATTTCAATTAAAAATAGACTGGATTTATAACACCTGACATTTATCATGCAAAAGGCAAGATCAATTATACACCATGCCTCCTCTGAACTGCTTGTATTTCAATTCTGTTTGTGTACTTTTCTGCATGATATTAGAATTAGTAGTCAGAGTCTAGTAGGGTATGGGTTCGTGTCAGGGATTCAGTATTTCGAATGGAAAATTGGAAAATGAATCCAATGTGTATGCAAATACGTGCTACACACAAAAAATTCCCACTTTCATTCAGAACAATGGCTTGAAATAACCACGCTCCATGTAAGAAACAATTAGAGGAGAAGAGTTAGAAAATCTGTGAATACATACGTAGAATGGAAAATGCTCAGTAGTTCACAACCTTTGAGGTGGAAGAGACGTTTCCAAACCTTAGGGACAGGGTAAAACTCCACAAACATGGATCTCTGCTGGCCTAAACACTTCTGGAGATACTGACAATGAGGTTGGGTACTTGAAATATATGTTGTTTTCAGAAGCTTTAGCTTCCTTTGTAGTGAGACCATCAAACTTGGGTCTGCATTTTTGTGACCTGGAGGACATGAATTCTTATTGTCCAATGAACATGAGGCAGCAGTGCTGAATTCACTCTTTGTAACTAAACTGTGGCCAATGGGGAATAAGTGTCTCCCCGTCTGGACTTTGAAATCATTTGGTCATCCTCCACTTTTCGTGGTGTTTCTTGCTGCTGCAGTGGGTGTTTTGTATTTGGTTCATGACATACAAGGAGTTAAACTGGGACACAATGCTGGAGGGAGTCCTGTAACGTATGGTGTGTCAGGGTCTGCAGGAGAATGCACCAACCAGGCTTCTATCCCCCATTGCTTGCCCCCTTTACCATAGGAACTTGATTCTGAACATTGCCCTGAAAACTCTCCATGTAACATGATGCCTTTACATACAAAGTTCTGCTAGCTGCACCATGTCAGTCACAAGCCATTTGGAAGCCAATGTAAGATCCACATGACCCCACCACAGATGTATTGTCACACACCTGCACACAACTGCTCTCGGCCTGCCATAAATACTGCTCTGCTTCTCCAATTTGAGGCCTACTTACTGTCAGGTATAGATTCTTTATGTGATTTGGCATCATGAGACAACCCAAGCAGTTCTGCAGGACTTTGAAGAACTCATTTGATCCAAAGGATCCCTATTCTCACTTGATGGAGGTCAGGAACCAAACAGAAGAAGGCAAGAGACTTCATCCACACTGACAGATTTTTTGCCATTTTGGTTTTGGATGCACACATGGGATCTTCTTTAGATCTATCAGGAGCTGAGAATCTTAGCCACAGCCTCAAACAGGGCCTAGTGTCTGACTAAGACACATCCCTTTCCAGAGCAATTAAGCAAAGAGCCACAGGTGATGCCCATTCATTTCCATTTGAAAACTGTTTCTTCACGCTTCACAAAGGGGTGGCCTGAGGCAAAGACCTTCCTGACATTCAAGGCAACAGAAACATAGATAAGCAAATGGAGCCAAGCAGGGTTTCTCCACTGAGACTTTACTGGTCACACTGATATCTGAGTTTTCTGAGATGTTCCCATTCCCTTCAGCTATCAAGGACATGGCCATGTCACAGAGTTTGGAGGTGGTACATATCTTGGACAATAAACCATGATACTATTCTGGAGAGTAGCCAGAATTCAGGAAGAAAACAGCAACTTAGGAAGTTAGTAGGTGTTTCCCATCCATAAGGCAAGCAACAGTCCATTAATCAATTGTGCAGGATGAATGCTGTGAAGCTTTCTACTAGACAGGACACCTCCATTGATGCATTCTCGTTTCTAATGTCTAAAACCACGGACACAGTGGCTACACAGACATAGAAACACTCGCCTTGTCTATAGACTTACTAGAAACAGTCGACTCCAAACCAAACCAACCACCTTTCCTACCTATTCTCAGAACATGAAACAAAACCGCAAACTCACACCCACAACCAAAAAGGCACCTCCTTCCCAAAAATAGGTCTTTAACTATCTGGAGTGTCCTCTGACTGGTGGGCCATACTATGTTCCACTCGAAATGGCCTGTCTGGTCTCAGATCTTGTCTCCTTGGCCAACTCTGTTATTCTGCGAGGAGCCTGCTGTTAGCCACAACCTTCTGTCTCAAGAAAGGCCCCTCTTCAGAGCTCTACTGGCATTTGGCCATCCTCACATCAGTAGGTACCAAGAAGGCCTGACTCTGTACTTGGTAAATCCAAACAAGTGAGCCCACTGGGACTGGGACTGGGACTGGCTCTTGGTGCCTGGCTTCTTGCATCCCAATTTCAGAGAGTTCCATCACCAAGGAAATGAGGTATGTCACTTTCTTTGCAACTGAATGAGGTCACTGCCTTGGCAACAACTTTGTCCTAAGACTTGCTTCCAATGGTTCCATGAGTTGGAGGGTGCCCCTACTTCCTGTGACAATTTGACTAGTTAGAATGGTATATCAAAATAGACACCATGGAACAGCTCTACACGCAGGCCTGGTTAGGTTCATCTTCTCTACATTAAGAAGAGAGAGTCTGATGCATACACATCCCTTCATCCTGTCCAGGTTGTTTGCCATGGAAGATGGCTTTTTCTCATGCAGGTCCTTCATAGCTGCCTACATCTTCTCCAGGGATCATTTCTGCATCGAACTTTGAGGTTCTCAGCAGTTGGAAGATAACCTACATCCCTAATTGAAAGAATAGCCCTGTCCCTGCTCTTTTGTAATGTTAGATTGAGGCAACAGTGTATGGTTAGGTTTAATAACACGTTCGATTTGGGTTAGGAATCATTCTGCGGGATGAATAAGGTTATTGGGAACCTGCAATATATAGAAATACAGTGGTTAAATATAAGTATGAAAACAGAAATCTAGGTAAGATTTGAAGCTCAGAAGTGCATTTGGCAATAGATTGGGACACGTAGCTTTGAATTATGTTCTGCATACATGTTTCAGAAAAATCGATATACAATGGCATAGGACCTTGTACCTCAGATGATTGAATGTAGTAGAGTACATCCACTCAAAAAGGGATAGTCGATAGGATCAGGAAGATAGTCAGTATGTTTCGGAAGAAGATACAGTATAGGATTTGGACCAAAGTTCATTAGCAATAGGGTTTCGGTTAGAGAGTGAATGTCAATGTCAGCACATGTGAAGGGTCAGTCACAATGTTGAACTGGAAAAAATATGTAGGAAAGTAGATATCAATAGAGACATTAGGAAATCAGGCAAAGTATAAAGTGAGTGAAAAAACTAGACATTTCCAATAGTTTTGAGGTTGAATATATAATCTTAGGAAGAAACAAAAATGTGGTCACCAATAGGATTGACATTTGAGAGCATTAGGCAACCTGGATATGGATGTTTTTAGTAATCCATGTTCAGTTTCCATTTAGGCTTTGGTACAATCATACGTGTGACTTTTGCATTTTGTGTCCAGAATATTACTATGATAACATGCATATGTAGATCAGGTGACATGAGTATTTCTTCCACCATTTCTGGGAGCAATATTTAGAAGACTAATAAATTAGTATTGGGGGTACTAAGAGGTGTACCCTGTGTCTATGAATATAGAGATAATGCATGAATAGACAATATAGTGAATAAATAATATAACTGGTTCCACTTTAAATAATGGAATAAACTGATATAAAAGAATATATAAAAAATACTATATTGTTATAAAATCATTCATTCCAACCAGTTATACATCTAGTGGTGATATTATAGTTATGGTTTATCATGAAGTGAGTGTCAGTTTTGCTTCAAAAGTGATAAAAAAAATCAAAAATAATATATTTCGAAAGAAGTCTCATTATAAGACCAGTCAAGAAACCTGGAAGAATCCATGTGTTCTGAAGCAGGAAGTGATTGAAAGTGAAACAAATGCCTATAAGTTTGCTAACTTGTGGATGAAATATATATCCTATGATGTGCATAAATTGAAGAAATAGTAATGTACCAGTGTTGAATTAAAATGAATTTCAAAATACACATCATGTCACATAGGAATGTACTTGCATTGATGTTAAACTGGGTCAGTTACTGTAGAATTATTAGTATTTGTATGCAACATTAACTGAAGTTAGTTTTCAGTACTGGAAACAATATGTATTTCAGGTGGATGAATATTTCTGAGAATGATCTTGTGAAAAGTTGATTATAAATCCATATACATGAACATGAATGAATTTAGGGAGTGTATATAAGACACATATATTTCATATTTTGAAAAATCTGGAGAGTGTATGTATATTTATATATATATATATATATATATATATATATATATATATATATACAAAAAAACACACACAGACAATAAATTAGCAATCAAATTTATCATGAAATATATATCCTCCACAGATGCAAAATTATTTCTTTTAGAACATGTATTTATGTATAATGTTGTTCTTCTAGGAAACACACCCCTAGGTTAAATTTTCAGTTCCAACAGAGTTTAACAGGAGTGATCACTTCTCACAAATTGTATTTGCCAAATTAGCCACCTCACAAAATGTAGGTGTGATACCAGGTAGTGTTCTATATGTGCATTTAAAAATACATGTGCTGAATAGGCTACAGAGAAAGGGAGATAGGTATTCACATATTTGTTAACATTAAAAACACATGGAGAACTATTTCAATTAAAAATTGACTAGATTTATAACACCTACAATTAATCATGCAAAAAACAAGTCCAACTATACACTATGATTCCTCTGAACTGCTTGTCTTCCTATTCTGTTTGTGTTATTTTTCTCCATCATATTAGGAGTAGTAGTCAGAGTCTATTAGGGTATGCGTTAGTGTCAAGGATTCAGTATTTCGAATGGAAATATGGAAAATGACTCTAATTGGTATGCAAATATGTGCTACACAAAAATGTTCACACTCTCATCCAGAAGATTGCCTTGACATTACCTTAGTTCCAAGTAAGATACAATTAGAGGAGAAAAGTTAGAAAATCTGTAAATACATATCAGGAATAAAAAATGCTCAGGAGTTCACAAACTTGTAGCTGGTAGAGGAGTTTCCAAAAGTAAGGGACAGGGTAAACACTCCACAAACATTGAGCTCTGCTTGTGTAAAGACTTCTTGAGAAACTCTCTGAGGTTGGGCTCTTAAAATACATGTTGTTGTCAGGAGCTTTAGCTTCCTTTGTTGTGTGACCATCAAATCTGGGTGTGCAAATATGTGACCTGAAGGACATTGTTTCTAATTTTCCAATGAAAATGAGGCAGCAGTGCTGAATACTCTTTTTGTAGTTAAACTATGGCCACTGGGGTGTAAGTGTCTCCCCGGGTTGACTGTGAAGCCATTTGGTCATGCTCCAATTTTCGTGGTGTTACTCCTTGGTGCACTGGGAGTTTGGTATTTGCTTCATGAAATACAAGGAGTTCAACTGGGACACAGTGCTGGAGGGAGTTCTGTCACGTGTGGAGGGACACAGTCTGCATGAGAATGCACCAACCAGGATTCTGTCCCACATAGGTTGCCCCTTTGTCCATAGCAACCTGATTCTGAACATTGCCCAGAAACCTATCCATATAACAAGATGCCTTTACATATAAGGGTCTGCTGGCTGTACTCTGTCAGTCACAAGGCAATTGGAAGCCAATGGCAGATCCACATGCCCCAACACACATGTTTTATCACACACCTTCACACCTATGCTCTAGTCCCACTAATGAACAGGCTCCAACATACTGGCATCACTGTTCTACACAATTTTCATGAAACCCAGTCAGTCAAGGCACAGTGAGATACACTCATGATCAGCAACAGGACATCCAAAAGTTTTCCAGTGCCACCTGGTTATGGGAATTTCAAAAGTTTCATGGTATTTATCAAGCCATTTTTTGAGGATAAAGTTGGAGGCTCTGTGGGTTTCAATTCATTCAGGAACCATTAAATGTTGAAGAAGCTCATTTCAATGAAAGATCTTGAGAACACTCACAGGCAAGTCTTCCCAAAGAGTGGCCAAAAGGTCACATGAAGTCAGGCCCATTGAGGTCTACAATGTGAGGTCCATGTGTGTTTTGACTCTCAACTGTGGCTTTAAAGAATTTCAGAATAAAATCATGTGATATCCAGGCTGAGATTCCCAGTGCTCTGGGCAAAGCCACCCTGCACCTAGATCTCCCTGCACCACAATTAATACCTGAGATCTAGGTTGCATGGCCTAGTAAAATCCAAACACAATTCATGACAATACTTCTCTGATGTCACTTCCAGAATTCAGTCTCTAAGGAGAATCATACCAGAGTTCAAGCCCAGGTGGACCCAGTCATCTGTTCCAAGTGCCAAACAAATTACCACAATTCAAAACAAAATGCTCCCACATGCCCCTTATCTTCTTCAATTTGAGGCCAAATGACTGTGGGGTTTAGATTCTTTATGTAAATTGGATTCATGTGAAAACCCAAGCACCTATGGGCTAAACTCTGCAGGGCTTTAAAGAACTCATTTGACCCAAAGGATCCCTATTTTCACTTGATGGATGTCAGGGCCATTAGAGAGGAAGGTGAGAGTCTTCATCCACAATAACTGGTCTTTTGGCCATTTTGGTTTTGGATGCACCCATGGGATCTTTCTTTAGATCCATCAGGTGCTGAGAATCTAAGCCACAGCCTCACACAGGGCCAAGAGGCTGATTCAGACACATCTCTTTCCAAAGCAATTAAGCAAAGAGCAAAACACACACAGACATTATAAAGTGGCAATATATATGCCAATTGAAATTCATGATGAAATATATATCGTCCACAGATCCAAAAATATTAATTTTACTGAACATGGATTTATGAATAATGTTGTTCAACTAGAAAGGTTACCCTTAGGCTGAATTTTATGATCCAATAGCGTTTAGGAGGAGTGATCTCTTGTCATAATTTGTATCTGCCATGTCAGCCACCTCACAAGAATGTATATGTGATACCAGGTAGGATTCAATATGTTTATATAAAAATACATGTGATGAATAGGCTACAGAGAAAAGGATACAGGAATTCACATATTTATTAACTTTAAAAACACAAGGAGAACTATTTCAATTAAAAATTAACTAGATTTATAACACCTACCCTACATAATGCAAAAGGCAAGTCCAACTATACACCATGCCTCTTCTGAACTGCTTGTATTTCTATTGTGTTTGTATGCACTGTGGGTTTCAAGAACCATTAAATGTTGAGGAAGCTCATTTCAATGAAACTCTGGAGAACTCTCATAGGCAAGGCTTCCCAAAGAGTGACCAAAAGGTTAGATATAGCCAGGCCCATTGAGGTCTACAATGTGAGGTCCATGTGTGTTTTGACTCTCAACTATGGCTACCAAGTCTTTAAGAATAAAATCATGGGATATCTTTGCTGAAATTCCCAGTGCTCTGTGGAAAGCCACCCTCGGCCTTGGTCTTAGTTTCCAAGGGCGACTCTCATGCTTGACCTCTTAAAATATCACCACAATTCATGGCAATACTTCTTTGAGTTCAGTTCCAGAAGTCAGTCTCTAAGGGGAATCACACAAGAATTCAAGCCCAGGTGGACCCAGTCATCTCTTCCAACCGTCACACAAATGACCACAATTAATACCAAAACACTCTCACATGGCCCTCCTCTTCTTCTATAAAGGCACTCATCATAACATCTGGCTGGAGGTTTCCATGAGGGGCACAGCCCAAGACAGTGTCCCAAATAAGCTCCCTTGCCACTCATTTGCCTAAATTCAGGGTGGCTTGGACACCCTTCTTGTGCACCAGGAGTGATCTGAAAGGGTAAAATAAATTGAAATTAAAGTGTAAAAGTTGAAGTGTAAAAGACCGGGTTTTGTAAAGTTTCTAAGCTGCAAGGCCTGAGTTAAAATGTAAAGGACCAGGTATTGTTAAGTTCCTATGCTACATGCAAAACCTGAAATTCCTGTAGCTTGTAGTACAATTCCGGACTGCCCAGTAAATATTCCCCCTGACCGCCTGGTTGTTTAATAACCTAGGACCCTGTGTGGCCTGGCACATAGGCATCGCAAGGCCTAAACCAATCTGTTTGAATGTGTACCTCGCTTTAGAACTCACCTGTCACTCCCGCCTGACCTGTTCCTGCCAATGAATGAACTAATCATGTTTAGGAATTGTTGTTTGATTTTTCTGCGGTGTATGTTGATTTCTTAAAGGAGACTGTGATATATGTAAAGTCCCGCCCTCCCCAAAAAGTGTACTTAAGCACTGCTCAACCCCTGCTCGGGGCTCTGGGCTGCTCTCCCTTCTTGAGTGAGCACGTAGCCCCAGCATGCTGGATTGGATCCTCAATGAACGCCTTTTTCTGTTGCATGAGCCGCGTTCTCTTGGTGGTCTCTTCCTCCGACGTTCACCGGACCCTTACATTTGGTGCGTTGGCCAGGAATCACGCAGCATAGGACAAGGACACACCAACAGACCCCTCTGGAGGTAAGTAAGGCGCTTCTTTTCATTTTTCCTTGTGATAACTCAGAGCTTTTTGTTCAGGTTCCATTTTTCCGTTTTTGGTTTGGGTTGGCAGAGTGGCTTCCAGCGGAGAATGTAAGTTCCCCCTGTCAGTGGTGGACAAACGTGTCCTAAAGCCACAGGCCATGTCCTTGCAAGGGATGCCTTGGAGGACTCGGGGAGTGACGGATGTGCTCTCATTAGGTGAGGAGGGACGAATGAGCCCACATTAGGTGACTCTGCTGGCAACCCATCATATCTTGCTGACTACTTTTTTCTCTCAGTTTGAATTCACTGTCTGTCTTTGTGGTCTAACCCATCAGGTTTTGACAGTTACTAGGTTCTAATCTTTATTCTGAACTCGTATTAAATGTTAACTGTGTGTACATGTTTGTGTCACGTTTGTATTGTCCTTGTCTCTGTTTGAGAAACTCTCATTATGGGACAAAGCCATTCCATGCCTCTTTCCTTGAAGCCATTCCTGGTCCCTGCCTCCAATCCGACCTCTTCACCCAGGATCCTATCACTCAAACCTTCTACTCCTCCCCCTCTTCCCTCCATTCTCTCTGAGTCACAAGATTGTAGATCTTGGGGTTGTGAACAAACGGGAGCTGCATGATGGTCTTTGTGTGTCATTTTATCTGTGTTTCTGTTAAATGTGATGGCATTGTTTGGTCCGATGCAGAGTCCCGAGTTCCAACCTGCATTACATATGTGGAAGTTACTTTTGCTAAATTTTAAACTAATGCTTCTCCTGTGAGGGACCAAAAGTCAATAGAACCGCCAGTTTTTCTGTTCTCACCTTTTCACCTCTCTTAGCTGTGCTTTAAAGAACTTTGATAAACTTTACTCCCCTTTGTTAAGCAACATTACGGAAGCAGTGATTTCTTTTCTTCCCGTAGTTGGATTGAGCATGCCCACTGCAGAGGGAAATGTCTGGGGTCTAAGAACTTTGATATCTCGCTTAAACTTTTCTCAAAACCCTGTTCTCATTATTAAATTGGCATTAATTGGCTTTGGGATGGGAACCAAGCCTTCAGTCATAAATTTTGACACCCCAGAGGGGACTTTAAATAAACCCCACTCTGCCCTCTTGGGGAAGCCTAGCACTCAAAACAACTGAAGCAGAGAATGAAATTTTTGGGAGCTGACTACTGCAAAGTTGGGAGACATAGAATATGCCTGGTGCCTGGGGTCAAAGCAAACCAGAGGAACTAATCCTGTAAGTAAATGGTGAGGCTAAGGGACTCCCAGCAGCTGCCAGATCCATTTTGCTGTGGGGAACTCCCTTATTCCTTACGTGCACTTTAAGGATTTCTCCACCTCTGTTTACTTAACAAAAGGGACAATGAATGCATTAATATGTTGATATTATAGATTGTTTCTTGGGGATGATCTAGGGTGAATGTGTATCTAGAAATGATTTTTTTTATTTTAACCATCTGGTATCTAAATGGGTTTCTAAAGCATTGCACTATCTTACAGTTAAAAGTTGGGTTTAAACAATTGTTTAGTTTGATTTCAGGTAGTTCATGCTAGGAAACTTAAATACTTAGGGTAAAAAAAAAATAAAGAGTTTTAATTTTGAACTAGACAGCCTGAAAAAATTTCACTAGATATATCAGTGCATTAACTTGGGAAGAGATAATAAATTATGATATGGTATCTATTCCCATCAGTGTGTAAGATTTTAAAAAATGGTACTAAATTAAAACGTTGGTCTGGCTTATTGAAATGACATTAATTAGCAACAGTCTTGGAAATTTTTAAAGCTTAATTTCGGATACACATGGTAGCATGTGGTTCTTTTTAAAAATTTTTCAGCCAATTTAATTTAACTTAATACTATTAGAAACTTCATAACAAAGAAAGGGGCTTAATGATCCTATAGAAACTTCTTCTGATGGTGGCATTAATATTATCAAAAAATGATCCTATTTTCAGTTTTGTGTGAGCAAGTTTTTCTAGTGTAGAAAAATCTAAAGAAATAAAATTTTGAGAATTACATCTTAAACTTGCATCAAAATTTTCAACATCCAAACCTGGAAATTATGACTTATAGATAAATGCCTTAGGCGTGAGGTTTCTTCTCAGAATTCCAGTCTTTCCAGTTTTCCAGACCTCAGCCAGGACTTACTTTGATATGCAAATAAAAGAAGCCTGCAGCACTCAGCAGGAGACAGATAAAAAGAGTAAATGTGTCTTTTTACCTGAACTCAAACTAGACCTAACCAAAAAAGTATATAATATGGTATTTACTAATTACTGGCCAGTCATCATTTTTAGGACTCTTGCTTTTCTTAGATTCTGTAATTTTTTTTTTTGAGCTCATGATCTTGATTCTGCTGATGGGTTAATGATTTCTGATCAGTTCTATTTTTGATCGACTCTGGAGTTTTCAGCATTGCAATGGAGATTTCACCTGAAAAAAGCTACAAGGCCTTTACTATTGTGTTATGTGTTACATTTGTGTTACGTGTTGTATGTTGGTATGTCTGTATGTGTGTATGTCCATATATCATGCAGGGATATGACAATTGACAGATGAGGAGCGCTCATGAAAAATTTAAAAATGTATCCAAATGTCTTTGATTCACGTGATTCATATGTTTTAATTCAAATTGGGTAAACAGATAAAAATAAAGATGTCTTTAAAATTAGGCCAATAAGTTTTCTAGGTTTTCAAAAAGGCCCTAATAAAATGTAGATGTCTATAAAATAATCTGCTTAAATTCAGAAATTGAAAAGCATTGTATTGAAATGTGAACAGAAAGAGGTTAGTAGATGGAAAAGAGAAACTAAAAGGTTCTAGATATAGATATAATAGAGGAAAAACGTGTTTCTGGATAAGAGAGTCTATATGATTAAGTAATTAAAAGGGTTTAAGTAAATAATAAAAAAAGGTGTGTGTAACTTGGTTATATGTGTAAGTTTTGAGCAAGTAATCTTAAAAAATTAAACAGCTGGTAAAACAAGTACTGTTTTTATAAAATTGTGCCATGTTATTTCTTTAAAATCTAAACTTGTTTAATACAAAAACATCAATGTAATTGTGGTGTTAATGTGTTCATATCTTCCAGGTATACAAGTCTGTAAGGTAGAAGCTTGCAAAGACCATTGTATCAAGCTGGTGTTCTAAGGTTGTATGGTAATTCTAGGCTCAAAAGAAAAACATGTTGGAGTGTTGGAGATTTATGTATATCATTTGTGTTCTATAATTGGACTTGTTATCAATAAGATATGTACAGTTCCATGTTACTTTTTACACTGAGATACAATCTAAAAGTATTTTTAACTTAATGAGAGCCAAATCTGTGAAGGTTTTATTGTAAACTCAAAGGTAATGCCCATTCATTTCCATGTGAAAACTGTTTTCTTCAGGCTTCACAAAGGGGTGGCCTGAGACAAAGACTTTCCTGATATTCAGGGCAACATAACAATAGGTAATCAAAAGGCCCAAAGCAGGGTTTCTCCACTGAGACTTTACTGGCTACACTGATATCTGAGTTTTCTGAGATGCTTGCCATTCCCTTCAGCTACCAGTACATGGCCATGTCACAGAGCTTGGAAGTGGTACATATATTTGACACAAAATCATGAGCCTATTCTGGAGAGTGGCCAGAATTCAGGAAGAAAACAGGAACGTAGGAAGATAGTTGGTGTTGCCCATTGATAAGGCAAGCCACACTCCATTCATAAATTGTGCCGGATGAATGCTGGGAAGTTTTCTCCTTGAGAGGATACACCCATTGAGGCATTATCTTTTCTAATGTCTACAACCACGAAAACAGTGGGATACACAGACCTAAAAACACTCGCCTTGTCAAAGGACTAACTAGAAACAGTCCACTCCAAACCAAACACACCCCCTTTCCTAACTATTCTCAGAACAAAAGAAAAAACCACAAACCCACACCCACAACCACAAAGGCACCTCCTTCCCCCAAGTGGGTCTGGAACTATCCAGAGTGTCCTCTGACTGGAGGGCCATACTATGTTCCCCAGAAATGGTCTGTCCTGTCTCAGATCTGGACTCCTTGGTCAACTCTGTGAAGTTGTCAGGAGCCAGCAGTGAGCCTCTATCTGTTTTCTCCGGAAGGGCCCCTCTTCAGAATTTTTCTGGAATTTGGCCATTCTCACATAAGTAGGTACCACAAAAGACTGACTCTGTCCTTGGAAAATCCAAACAAGTAAGAACACTGGAACTGGTGCTGGGACTGGGCCTGGGTGCCTAGATTCCTGGAACCCAAATTTGGAGAGTTCCATCAACAAGGATGTGAGGTGAGGTCACTTCCTTTAGTAACTGAGTGAGGTCACTGCCTTGGCAACCAACTTGTCCTAACATTTGTTCCTAAGGTCTCATAACATGGAGGATGTCCCTACTTCCTGTGACACTTTCACAAGTTAGAATGGTAAAGAAACAATAGTCACCTCTGAACAGCTCTCCACACAGGCCTCTCCTCTACATTAAGAAGAGAGAATCTGATTCAGACACAACCCTTCATCCTGACCAGGCTGTTTGCCATGGAAGATGCCTTTTGCTCTCTCAGATCCTTCATAGCTGCCTACATCTTCTCCAGGGTTCATTTCTGCATGGAACTTTGAAGTTTTCAGCAGGTGGAAGATCCCCTGCATTCCTGTATTGTAAGACCAAATCTTTCCCTGCTTTTCTGAACACTTAGATTGAGGGAACAGTGTATGGTTAGGGTTAACAATATGTTCAATTAAAACCAAAATACTCCCACATGGCCCTCATATTCTTCCATGTAGACATTCATCATAACCTCTGGCTGGAGGTTTCCATAAGGGGCGCAGCCCAAGACAGTGTCCAAAATAAGTTCCCTTGCCCCTCATTTTCCTAAAGTCAGGGTTTCCTGGACACCCTTCCTGTAAACCAGGATTGATCAAATAGGCCTGCCAGTAATACTGCTCTGTTTCTTCATTTTGAAGCCTACTGACTGTGAGGTATAGATTCTTTATGTGATTTGGAGTCATGTGAGAACCCAAGCACTGCTGCAGGGCTTTGAAGAACTCATTTGTCTCAAAGGATCCCTATACTTACTTAATGGAGGTCAGGAACCTAACAGAGGAAGCAAGAGACTTCATCCACAATGACTGATCTTTTTGCCATTTTGGTTTTGGATGCACACATGGGATCTTTCTTTAGATCCATCAGGTGCTGATAATCAAAGCCACAGCCTCTCTCAGAGCCGAAAGGATGATTCAGACACATCCCTTTCCAAAGCAATTAAGCAAAGAGCCACAGGTGATGCTCATTCATTTCCAATTGAAAGCACTTTTCTTCAGGCTTCACAAACTGGTGGCCTGAGGAAAAGACCTTCCTGACATTCAGGTCAACAGAACAGTAGGTAAGCAAAAGGCACAAAGCAGGGTTTCTCTACTGAGACTTTACTGGTCACACTGATATCCGAGTTTTCAGAGATGCTCCCAATTCCCTTCATCTATCCAGTACATGGCCATGTCACAGAACTCGACGGAGGTCCATATCTTGGACAAAAAAACATGAGCCTATTCTGGAGAGTGGCCAGAATTCAGGAAGAAAACAGGAACTAAGGAAAGAAGTAGGTGTTGTCTACAACCACAAAAACAGTGGGATACACAGACCTAAAAACACTCGCCTTGTCAAATGACTTACTAAAAACAGTCCACTCCAAACCAAACATACTGCCTTTCCTACCTATTCTCAGAACATGATAAAAAAACACAAATTCACACCCACACCCACAAAGGCACCTCCTTCCCCCAAGTAGGTCTGTGACTATCCAGAGTGTCCTCAGACTGATGGGCCTTACTCTGCTCCCTCGAAATGGACTGTCCTGTCTCAGATCAGGTCTCCTTTACCAACTCTGTAAAGTTTTCAGCATCAATCAGTGAGTCACTACCTGCTTTCTCAGGAAAGGCCCCTCTTCAGAGCTTTCCTGGCATTTAGCCATCCACACATCAGTATGTACCAAAAAGACTGACTCTGTCCTTGGTAAATCCAAACAAGTGAACCCACTGGGACTGGGACTGGGACTGGCTCTGAGTGCCTGGCTTCCTGGATCCCAAGTTCAGAGAGTTCCATCACCAAGGAAGTGAGGTAGGTCACTTCCTTCAGGAACTGAATGAGGTCACTACCTTGGTAACCACTTTATCCTAACATTTGCTTCCAAGGGTCCCACGAGAGAGAGGCTTCCCCTACTTCCTGTGTCACATTCACAAGATAGAATGGTATATCAACCATAGGCACATGTTAACAGCTCTCCACACAGACCTGGTTTGGTCCATCTTCTCTACTTTAAGAAAAGAGAGGCTTATTCAGACACATCGCTTCATCCTGACCAGGTATTTTACCAAGGAAGATTACTGTTGCTCTCTCAGGTCCTTCATAGCTGCCTACATCTTCTTCAGGGTTTATTTCTGCATGGAACTTGAGGTTCTCAACAGGTGGAAGATCCCCTACCTACCTGTATTATAACACCAACTCTGTCCCTGGTCTTTGTAAAGTTAAATTGAGGGAACAGTGCATGGTTAGGGTTAATAACATGTTCAATTTGGGTTAGGAATCATTCTGCGAGATGAATAATGGTATTGGGGACCTCCGATATTTACAAGCATATATAGGTGTAATATAAGTATGAATACAGAAATCTAGGAAAGATTTGAAACCCAGATGAACACTGGGCCCTTGATTGGGATACTTAGCTTTGAATTATTTCCGCAAAGTTGTCTCAAATAAATCGTTATACAATGGCATAGGACCTTGTACCTTGGATGACTGAATGAGGAAGAGATCCTCCAGACAAAAAGGGATAGTTCCAAAAGTTCTTTAGATATAGGGTTTTGGTTAGAGAGTGAATGCAAATGTCAGCATATGTGAAGAGTCAGTCACAGTGATGAACTGGGGAAAATGTGTAGGAAAGCAGATATCAAAAGAGACATTAGGAAATCAGGGAAAGTACAAAGTGAGTAATAGGATAAGACGTTTTTAACAGGGTTGAGTTTGAATATATAATCTTAGGAAGAAACAAATATGTAGTCACCAATAGGAATGATATTTGAGATCATTAGTTAATCAGGACATGGATGTTGTTAGTAATACATGCTCACATTAAATTTAGGCTTTGGTACAAACATAAGGGTTTCCGTTGCATTTTTTGTCAGGAATATTACTGTGATGAAATGTAAATGTATATCAGGTGACTACAGTATTTCTTCAAACATTTCTGAAAGCAACATTTTAAGACTTATAAATTAGTATTGGGGACACAAGTACGTGTACCCTGTGCCTATGATTATAAAGATGATGCCTTAATAGACCATACTGTAAATAAATAATATAACTTGATCAAACTTTAAATAATGGATTGAATTGATATCTGAAAATATATAGGAAATCTTATATTGATATACATAAGTTCATTCTAACCAGTTATACATCTAATGGTAATTTTAGCATTATGGTTTATCATGAAGAGTGTGGGAGTTTTGCTTCAAAAATGATTATGGAAATCGAAAATAATGTGTTTGGAAATAATCTCATGAAAAGTACAGTCAAGAAACATGGAGGAATACATATATTCTGAAGCAGGAAGTAATTGCAAGTGAACCAAATGCGTACAGATTTGTTAACTTGTGGATGAAAAGCATTATCTTATAATGTCCATAAACTGAAGAAATAGTAATGTACCAGTGTTGAATAAAAATGAACTTCAAAATACACATCATGTCCCATAGGATTTTACTTGCATTGATGTTAAACTGGGTCAGTTACTGTACAAATATTAGGATTTGTAAGCACCTTTCACCGAAGTTAGTTTTCAGTACTGGGAAATAAATATGTATTTCATGTGGATGAATATTTCTGAGAATAATTTTGTGAAAATTTGATTATAAATCCACATATAGGAACATGAGTTAAATTAGTGAGTGTAAAATAAGACACATATATTTCATATTTTGAATAATCTGGAGAAAAAAAAAAAATATATATATATATATATATATATATATATAAAGATACAAACACAGACATTAAAATGTAGTAATATGTATGCCAATCAAAATTCATCATGAAATATATATCATCCTCATATCCAAAACTATTCTTTTTACTGAGCATGGATTTATGTATAATGCTGTTCATCTAGGAAATTCACCCATATGTTGAATTTTCAGTTCCATCAGTATTTAGGGGGAGTGATCTCTTCTCACAATTTGTATCTTCCTAAAACAGCAAGCTCACAAGAATGTACGTGTGATACCAGGTAGGATACTAAATATGCATAATAAATTTCATGAGATGAATAGGGTACAGAGAAAGGGAGACAGAAATGTACATATGTGTTAACTTTGAAAACTCATGGAGAAGTATTACAATGAAAAGTTGACTAGATTTATAACACATTCACTTGATAAAGCAGAAGGCAAGTCCTAGTATACACCATGCCTCCTATGAACGGCCTGTATTTCTATTCTGTTAGGTTTCTTTTTCTACATCATATTAAGATTAGTAGTCAGAGTCTAGTAGGGTATGGGTTAGTGACAGGGATTCAGTATTTCTAATGGAAAATAGGAAAATGAATCTAATGTGTATGCAAATATTTGCTAGACAAAAATCTTCCCACTGTCCTCCAAAACAATGCCTTGATATTTCCTTCGCCACAAGTAATACACAATTAGTGGAGAAGAGTTTGAAAGTCTGTGAATATATAACTGGAAAAGAAAATGCTCAGGAGTTCACAACCTTGGAGGTGGTAGTGGAATTTCCAAAAGTAAGGTACAGGGTAAACACTCCACAAACATGGAACTCTGGTGGCCTAATGAGTTGTTGAGAAAATGCCTCTGAGTTTGGGCCCTTGAAAAATTTGTTGTTGTCAGGAGCTTTAGCTTCCTTTGTATTGAGACCATCAAACCTGGGTCGGCATCTATGTGACCTGGATGACATGGTTCCTTATATGCTATTGAACATGAGGCAGAAGTTCTGAATTTTCCCTTTGTTAGTAAACTGAGGACACTGGGGTCTAAGTGTCTAACCATGTGATCTGTGAAGCCATTTGGTCATACTCCACTTTTCGTGGTGTTTCTTACTGCTGCACTGGGAGTTTGGTATTGGCTTCACGTAATACAAGGAGAAAAACTGGGACACAGTGCTAGAGGGAGTACTCTCACGTGTAGTGGATGAGGGTCTGCAGGAGAATGCACCAACCAGGCTTCTATCCCAAAAAGCTTGCACCCATGTCCATAGCAACCTGATTCTGAACATTGCCCTGAAACCTCTCCATATAACAAGGTCCCTTTACTTGTAAGGTTCTGCTGGCTGCACCATGTCAGTCACAAATCATTCGGAAACCAATGGCAGAACCACGTGTCCCCACGACAGATGTTTTATCATACACCTGCCCACCACTGCTCTGGGCCCACTAGTCAGCAGGCTCCAACTTTCTGGCATCTCTGTTCTCACCATTTTCATGAAACCCAGTCAATCAATGCAATGTCTGGTACACTCGTGATCAGCAACAGATATCCAAAGGTTCTCCAGTGCCACCTGTTCATGGGAATTTAAAAAATTCATGGTATTTATATAGCCAATTTTCAAGGATGAATTTGGAGGCACTGTGGCTTTCAATTTATTCAGGAACCATGAAATGGTGAGGAAGCTTATTTCAATTAAAGCTCAGGAGAACTCTCAGAGGCAAGGCTTCCCAAAGAGTAGCCAAAAGGTCACATTAAGCCAGGCCCATTGAGGTCTACAATTGAGGTCCATGTGTGTTTTGACTCTCAACAATGGCTGCCACGTCTTTCTGAATAAAGTCATGTGATATCCTGGCTGAGATTCCCAGTGCTCTTTGGAAAGCTATCCTGGGCCTAGATCTCAGTCTCCAAGGGCAACTCTCATGTGTGGCCTCCTAAAATCCCAACACAATTCATGTCAATACTTCTCTGAGTTCATTTCCAGAACTCAGTCTCTAAGGGGAATCACTCCAGAGTTCAAGCCCATGTGGAACCAGTCATCTCTTCCAACTACCACACAAATGACCACAATTAAACCAAAACACTCCCACATGGCCCTCATCTTCTTCAATATAAACTCTCATCATAACTTCTTGCTGGAGGTTTCCATGAGGGGCGCAGCCTAAGACAGTGTCCAAAATAAGCTCATTTGCCCCTTATTTGCCTAAATTCAGGGTGGCCTGGAAACCCTTCCTGTGAATCAGGTGTGATCAAATAGGCCTGCCATTAATACTGCTCTACTTCTCCAATTTGAGGCCTACTCTCTGTGGGGCATAGATTCTTTATGTGAATTGGGGTCATGAGAAAACCCAAGCACCTATGGGCTACCCTCTGCAGGGCTTTGAAGAACCCATTTCAGTGAGTCTAGGAGTTGGACCAAAAGTTCTTTAGATATAGGGGTTTTGTTAGAGAGTGAATGTAAATGTCAGCATATTTCAAGAGTCAGTCACAGTGATGAACTGGGGAAAATGTGTAGGAAATCAGATATCAATAGAGACATTAGGAAATCAGGCAAAGTACAAAGTGAGTGATAGGATGAGACATTTTTAACAGGGTTCAGTTTCAATATTTAATCTTAGGAAGAAACAAATATGTACTCACCAATAGGAATGATATTTGAGATCATTAGTTAATCAGGACATGGATGTTGTTAGTAATACATGCTCACTTTCAATATAGGCTTTGGTACAATCATAAGTGTGTCCGTTGCATTTTGTGTCAGGAATATTACTGTGATGAAATGTATATATATATCAGGTGGCTAGAGTATTTCTTCCAATATTCTTAAAGCAATATTTTAAAGACTTATAAATTAGTATTTGGGATACAAATAGGTATACCATCGGTCTATGAATATAGAGATGATGCCTTAATAGACCATACTGTGAATAAATAATGTAACTGGTTCAAACTTTAAATAATGGATTGAATTGATATCTGAAAATATATAGGAAATCTTATATTGATATACATAAATTCATTCTAACCAGTTATACATCTAATGGTAATATTAGCATTATGGTTTATCATGAAGAGTGTCTGAGTTTTGCTTCAAAAATGATTATGGAAATCAAAAATAATGTGTTTGGAAAGAATCTCATTAAAAGAACAGTCAAGAAACATGGAGGAATACATGTGTTCTGAAGTAGGAAGTGATTGAAAGTGAACTAAATGCCTATAAATTTGTGAAATTGTGGATGAAAGAATATATCCTATTATGTCCATAAACTGCAGAAATAGTAATGTATCAGTGTTGAATAAAAATGAACTTCAAAATACACATCATGGTCCCATAGGTGTCTACTTGCATTGATGTGAAACTGGGTCAGTCACTGTGGAAATATTACGATTTGTATGCACCATTCACTGAATTTAGTTTTCAGTACTAGGAAATAAATATGTATTTAAGATGGATGAATATTTCTAAGAATTATTTTGTGAAAATTTGATTATAAATCCACATACACACACATGAGTAAATTTAGAAAGTGTATAATAAGACACATATATTTCATATTTTGGAAAATCTAAAGAGTAGATATCTATATCTATATAGATAGATAGATAGATAGATAGATAGATAGATAGATACTCACATACACAGACATTAAAATGTAGCAATATATATGCCATTTGAAAATCATAATAAAATAGATATCATCCACGTATCCAAAAATATTCATTTTACTGAACATTTATTTATGCATAATATTGTTCATCTAGGAAATTCACCCATAGGTTGAATTTCCAGTTCCATCAGTATTTAGAGGGAGTGATCTCTTCTCACAATTTGTATCTTCCAAAATAATCAAGCTCACAAGAATGTACATGTGATACCAGGTAGAATTCTAAAGATGCATTAAAAAATACATGTGATGAATAGGCTACAGAGAAAGGGAGAAAGAAATTTACATACGTGTTAATTTTAAAAACTCATGGAGAAGTATTACAATGAAAAGTTGACTATATTTATAACACATACCGTTGATAAAGCCGAAGGCAAGTCCAAGTATACACCATGCCTCCTATGAAAGGCCTGTATTTCTATTCTGTTAAGTTTCTTTTTCTCCATCATATTTGGATTAGTAGTCAGAGTCTAGTAGGGTATGGGTTAGTGTCAGGGATTCAGTATTTCAAATGGAAAATATGAAAATGAATCTAATGTGTATGCAAATATGTGCTACACAAAAATCATCCCACTCTCATCCAGAACAATGCTTTGACATTACCTTCGCCCCAAATAAGACACAATTATTGGAGAAAAGTTAGAAAATCTGTGAATACATATGTGGAAAGAAAAATGCTCAGGAGTTCACAAACTTGTAGGAGGTAGAACGGGTTACAAAAAGGGAGAGGGTAAACACTCCACAAACATGGAGCTCTGCTGGCCCAATGACTTTTTGAGAAACTGCCTCTGAGGTCGGGCAGTTAAAATATATATTGTTGTCAGTAGTTTTAGCTTCCTTTGTAGTGAGACCATCAATTCTGGGTCTCCATCTATGTGACCTGGATGACATGGTTTTTTGTTTTCTAGTGAACATGAGGCAGCAGTGCTGAATTCTCTCTTTGTAGGTAAACTTTGGTCACTGGGGTCTAAGTATCTAACTGTGTTGTCTGTAGAGCCATTTGGTCATTATCCACTTTCGTGGTGTTTTTTACTGCTGCACTGTGAGTTTGGTATTGGCTTCACGAAATACAAGGAGTTCTACTGGGACACAGTGCTGGAGGATGTACTCTCACGTGTGGTGGGTTAGTAAAATGCACCAGTGAGGCTTCAATCCCACATAGCTTTTCAACTTGACAATAGCAACCTGATTCTGACCTTTGGCAGGAATCCTCTCCATATAACAAGATGCCCTTACATAGAAGGGTCTGCTGGCTGTACCATGTCAGTCACAAGTCTTTCTAAGCCAATGGCAGATCCAAGTGGCCCCACCACAAATGTTTTATTCACACACCTACACTCCTCTGCTCTAGGCCCACTAGTCTGCAGGCTCCAACTTTCTGGCATCTATGTTCTACACTTTTTTCATGAAACCCAGTCAATCAAGGCACTGTCTGGTACAATCATGATCAGGAACAGGACATTCAGAAGTTCTCCAGTGCAACCTGGTCATAGTAATTTCAAAAAATTCATGGTATTTATCTAGATATTTTTCAATAATGAAGTTGGAGGCACTGTGGGATTTAATTTATACAGGAACCATTAAAAGGTGAGGAATCTCATTTCAATGAAAGCTCTGGAGAACTTTCACAGGCAAGGCTTCCCAAAGAGTTGGCAAAAGGTCACATGAAGCCAGGCCCATTGAGGTCTACAATGTGAATTCCATGTGTGTTTTGACTCTCAACTATGGCTGACAATCTTTCAAAATAAAATCTTGTGATATCCTGGCTGAGATTCCCAGTGCTCTGTGGAAAGTCACCCTGGGCCTAGATCTCAGTTTCCAATGGCGAATCTCATGCGTGGCCTCCAAAAATCCCAACACAATTCATGGCAATACTTCTCTGAGTTCAGTTCCACAACTCAGTCTCTAAGGGGAATCACAACAGAGTTCAAGCCCAGGTGGACCCAGGCATCTCTTCCAATTGCCACACAAATGATGACAATTAAAACCAAAACACTCCCACAGGGCCCTCTTCTTCTTTTATATAGACACTAATCATAAACTCTAGCTGGAGGTTTCCATCAGGGGCACAGCCCAAGACAGTGTCAAAAATAATCTCCCTTGCCCCTCATTTGCCTAAAGTCAGGGTGGCCTGGACAACATTCCTGTGAAACAGAAGTGATCATATAGGACTGCTGTTAATACTGCTCCTCTTCTCAAATTTGAGGCCTACTGACTGTGGGGTATAGATTCTTTGTGTGAATTGGAGTCATGAGAAAACGCAAGCACCTATTGTCCAGCCTCTGCAGGGCTTTGAAGAACTCATTTGACACAAATGATCCCTATTCTCACTTGATGGAGGTCAGAAATATTACAGAGGAAGGCGAGAGGCTTCATCCAAAATGACTGATCTTTTTTCCATTTTGGTTTTGAATGCCCACATGGGATCTTTCTCTAGACCCATCAGGTGCTGAAAATCTAAACCACAGGCTCACACAGGGCCAAGAGGCTGATTCAGACAAATCTTTTTCCAAAGCAATAAAGTAAAAAGCCACAGGTGATTCCCATTCATTTCCATTTGAAAACTCTTTTCTTCAGGCTTCACTAAGGTTTGGCCTGAGGCAAAGACCTTTCTGACATTCAGAGCAACAGAACAATAGGTAATCAAAAGCCCCCAAGCAGGGTTTCTCCTAGGAGACTTTCCTGGTTACTCTGATATGTGAGTTTTCTGAGATGCTCGCCATTCTCTTCAACTATCCAGTACATGGCCATGTCACAGAGCTTGGAGGTGGTACGTATCTTGTACAAAAATACATGATACTAATCTTGAGAGTGGCCAGAATTCAGGAAAAAAATGAGAACTTAGGTAGATAGCAGGTGTTGCCCATGGATGAGGCAAGCCTCAGTCCATTCATTAATTGGGAAGGATGCATAGTGGGAAGTTTTCTACTAGACAGGACACACCCAATGAGCTATTTTCTTTTCTAATATCTACAAAGAAAAACACAATGGGATACACAGACACAGAAACAGTCTCCTTGTCAAATGACTTACTAGAAACAGTCCACTCCAAACCAAACAAACCTCCTTTTTTACCTATTCTCAGATCATGTGAAAAAACCACAAACACAAACCAACACCCTCTAATGCACCTCCTTCTTCCAAGTAGGTCTGTGACTATCTGGAATGTCCTCTGACTGGTAGGACATACAATGCTCCCCAGAAATGGCCTTTCTGTCTCAGATCTGGTCTCCTTGGTCAAATCTGTGAAGTTGTAAGGACGCAGTGGTGAGCCAATTCCTATCCTCTCAGGAAAGACCCCTCTTCAGAGCTTTCTTGGTATTTGGCAACCCTTACATCAGTAGGTACCAAGAAAGACTGACTCTGTTCCTGGAAAATCCAAAGAAATGAGCCCACTGCGACTGGGACTGGGACTGGCTCAGGGTGCCTTGCTTCCTGGATCACAAAATTCAGAGAGCTCCATCACCAAGGAAGTGAGGTGAGGTCACTACCTTCAGAAAATGAATGAGGTCACTGTCTTGGCCACCACTTTGTCCTAACAGTTTCTTCCTATTGTCTCCTGACATGGAGGCTGCCCTACTTCCTGTGATACTTTCTCATGTTAGAATGGTATAGAAACCATAGTTAACTGGGAACAGCTCTCCACACAGGCCTGGTTTGGTCCATCTTCCCTACATAAAGAATAGAGAGGCTGACTCAGACACATCTTTTCATCCTGACCATGTTTTTTGCCATGGAATATGACTTTTGTTCTCTCAGGTCCTTCATAGCTGCCTGCATCTTCTCCAGGGATCATTTCTGCATGGATTTTGAGGTACTCAGCAGTTGGAAGATCTCCTAACTTCCTGTATTGTAATACCAACTTTGTCCCTGCTCTTCTGTAAAGTGAGATTGAAAGAACATTGTATGGTTAGGATTAATAGCATGTTCGATTTGGGTTGGAAATCATTCTGCTGGATGAATAATGGTATTGGGAACCAGCGATATTTATAAGAATATAGAGGTAGAACATAAGTATGAAAACAGAAATCTAGGTAATATTTGAAGCCCAGAAGGATTTGGACCCTTGATTGGGATCCTTAGCTTGAGTTATGTTTTGCACCGAGGTCTCAGTTAAATTGATATACAATGGCATAAGACCCTGTACCTCAGATGATTAAATGTAGAAGAGATCATCCAGTCAAAAAGGGATTGTGTGTAGGATTAGGAAGATAGTCAGTAGGTTTAGAAGGAAGAGTGAGTCTAGGATTTGGACCAAATGTACTTTAGCAATAGGGTTTTGGTTAGAGAGTGAATATAAATGACACCATATGTGAAGAGTCAGGCACAATGATGAACTGGGGAAAATATGTAGGAAAGCAGACATCAATAGAGACATTAGGAAATCAGGCAAAGTATAACGTGATAGGATTAGACATTTTCAACAGGGTTGAGGTTGAATACATAATCTTAAGAAGAAACCAATTTGTAGTCACCAATAAGATTGACATTTGAGAGCATTAGGCAACCTGGACATGGATATATTTAGTAATCCATGTTCACATTCCATTGAGGCTTTGGTACAATCATAAGGGTGACCTTCGCATTTTGTGTCCAGAATATTACTGTGTTAATATGTATATGAAGATCAGGTGACATGAGTATTTCTTCCACCATTTCTGGGGGAAATATTTTGAAAAGATATAAATTAGTACTGGGGATACTAATCGGCTTACCCTGTGTTGATGAATATAGAGATGATGCATTAATAGACCATACTGTGAATAAATTATATGACTGGTTCCAAATTTAAATAATGGATTGTATTGATATCTGAAAAAATAGAGGAAATCATTTATTGATATACATACATTCATTCCAACCACTTATATATCTAATGGTTATATTACGGTTACCGTTTATCATAAATAGTGTGTGAGTTTTGCTTCAAAAATGATTATGGAATCGAAAATAATGTCTTTAGAAAGAAGTCTAGTGAAAAGACCAGTCAAGAAACATGGAGAAATATAAGTGTTCTGAAGGAGGAAGTGATTGAAAGTGAACCAAATGTTTATAAATTTGTGAACTTGTGAATGAAAGGATATAATTTATGATGTCTATAAACTGAAGAAATAATAACGTACCAGGTTTGATTAAAATGAACTTTAATAAACACACCATATCCAATAGGAATCTACTTGCATTGATGTTAAACTTGGTCAGTTACTGTAGAAATATTAGGATTTGTAAGCACCCTTCCCTGAAGTTAGTTTTCAGTACTAGGAAACAAATATTTATTTCAGTGGATGTATATTTCTGAGAATAAACTTTTTAAAAGTTGATTATAAATCCACATATATGAATATGAATGAATTCAGGCGGTGTATAAAAAGACACATATATTTCATATTTTGGTAAATCTGGAGAATATATATATATATATATATATATATATATATATATATATATATATAATGTATATATAGACACACAAACACACACATTATAATGTAGCAATATATATGCCAATTGAAATTCATCATGAAAAATAACTCATCCGCATATCCCAAAATATTCATTTTACTGAACATGAATATGTGTATAGTGTTGTTCATCTAGGAAGCTCACACATGGGTTCAATTTTCAGTTAAAACAGCGTTTAGGAGGAGTGATCTCTTCTCACAATTTGTATCTGCCAAGTCAGCCACCTCACAAGAATGTATATGTGAAACCAGGTAGGATTCTATTTGTGCATATAAAAATACATTTGCTTAATAGGCTACAGAGAAAGGGAGACAGGAATTCACATTTTTCTTAACTTTAAAAACACATGGAAAATTATTTCAACAAATAATTGACTAGATTTTTAACTCCTACCTTATATCATGCAAAAGGTAATTCCAAGTATACACCATGCTTCTTCTGAAATGCTTGTATTTCTATTCTGTTTGGGTTATTTTTCTCCATTATATTAGGATTAGTAGTCAGAGTTTAGTAGGGTATGGGTTAGTGTCAGGGATTCAGTATTTCAAACAGAAAATTGGAAAATGAATCCAATGTGTATGCAAATATGTGCTACAAAACAATCTTCCCTCTCTCATCCAGAACAATGACTTGACATTCCCTTTGCCCCAAGTAAGTCAGAATTAGAGGAGAAGAGTTAGAAAATCTGTGAATATATATTTAGAATGGAAAATGCTCAGGAGTTCACAAAATTGGAGTTGATAGAGCAGTTTCCAAAAGTAAGTGACATGGTAAACACTCCACAAACATGGAGATCTGCTGGCCTAAACACTTCTTGAGAAATTGCCTCTGAGCTTGGGCACTTGAAATATATGTTGTTTTCAGGAGCTTTAACTTCCGATGTAGTGAGACCATCAAAGCTAGGTCTGCATCTATGTGACCAGGAGGACATGGTTTCTTATTTTCCAATGAACATGAGGCAGCAGTGCTAAATTCTCTCTTTGTAGCTAAATTGTGGCCACGGGGGCTAAGTGTCACCCCATGTGGACTGTGAAGCCACTTGGTCATCCTCGACTTTTCATTGTGTTTCTTGCTGCTGCACTGGGAGTTTGGTATTTGCTTCACGAAATACAAGGAGTTCAAGTGGGACACAGTGCTGGAGGGAGTTCTGTCACGTGTGGTGGGTCAGTGTCTGCATGGGAATGCACCAAATAGGCTTCTATCCCACATAGCTTGCCCCTTGACCATAGCAACCTGATTCTAAACATTGCCGTGAAAAATCTCCATATAACAAGATGCCTTTATATAGAAGGGTCTGCTGGCTGCACCGTGTCTGTGTCAAGGCATTTGAAAGTCAATGGCAGATCCACAGGCCCCACCACAGATGTTTTATCACACACCTGCACACCACTGCTCTAGGCCCACTACATATCAGGCTCCAACTTACTGGCATCTCTGTTCTACACCATTTTCATGATACCTAGTCAATCAAGGCACTGTCTGGTATACTCATGATCAGCAACAGGACATCCAAAGGTTCTCCAGTGCCACCTGGTCATGAGAATTTCTAAAAATTCATGGTATTTATCTAACTATTTTTCACATATGAAGTTGTTGGTACTGTGGGTTTCAATTCATTCAGGATCCATTAAATGTTGAGGAAGCTCATTTTAATGAAGGATCTGGAGATCTCTCACAGGCAAGGCTTCCCAAAGAGTGGCCAAATTGTCACATGAAGCCAGGCCCATTGAGGTCTCCAATGTGAGGTCCATGTGTGTTTTGACTCTCAATGATGGCTGCCAGGTCTTTCAGAATAAAACCTGTGATATCCTAGCTGAGATTCCCAGTGCTCTCTGGAAAGCCTCTCTGGGCCAAGATCTCAGTTTCCAAGGGCGACTCTCATGCGTGGCCTCCTGAAATCCCAACAACATTCATGGCAATACTTCTCTGAAGTCAGTTCCAAATCTCATTCTCTAAGGGGAATCACACCAGAGTTCAAGCCCAGGTGGACCCAGTCATCTCTTCCAACTACCACACAAATGACCACAATTAAAACCAAAACACTCCCACATGGCCCTCATCTTTTTCCATATAAACACACATCATAACCTCTGGATGGAGTTTTCCATGAGGTGCACATCCAAACCAGTGCCCAAAATAAACTCCCTTGCCCCTCATTTGCCTAACATCAGGGTTGATTGAACACGCTTCCTGTGAACCAGCAGTGATCAAATAGGCCTGCCGTAAATGCTCCACTTCTCCACTTTGAGGCCTTCTTACTGTGGGGTTTAGATTCTTTTTTTTTCTAAATTTTTTTGGAAATTTAATTGAAAAGTTAAAAAAAATTGTTTTGCAGAATATTAAATTTCTAATGGCAAAGCCTTCACCTTGTTTGTGAAGGAAACCTTGATGCCTTGCCAATCTGGTTATATGGAGACACTCAAAATTTTCTGTTACATATTACATGGATGAATGGCTAAAGCACATAGTTTTTTAAAACTGAAAGGCAGATACCAGCAAGTAAGATAACAAATAAAAGACAATTTTATTAAAAAATAAAGTTGTTATATGACTCAAATATTGGAAATTCAATTCTTTTTTTTTGGTTGTTCAAAACATTATAAAGCTCATGATATATCATCTTTCATACATTTGACTTAATTGGGTTATGAACTCCCATTTTTACCCCAAATACAAATCGCAGAATCACATCAGTTACACACTCACGTTTTTACATAATAGCATACTAGTTATTGTTGAATTCTGCTACCTTTCCTATCCCCTACTATTCCCCCTCCCCTCCCATCTTCCCTCTCTACCTCATCTGCTGTTGTTTAATTCTCTCCCTTGTTTTCCCCTCTTTAGCCTCACAACCTCTTATATGTAATTTTGTGTAACATTGAGTAGTCTCCTACCATTTCCATATAATTTTCCTTCTCTCTCCCTTTCTCTCCCCCACTCATCTCTGTTTAGTTTTAATATTTTTCTCATGTTCGTCCTCCCTGTTCTCTTCTTATTTGCTCTCTCTATATAAAAGGAAACATTTGGCATTTGTTTTTTAAGGATTGGATAGCTTCGCTTAGCATAATCTATTCTAATGCCATTCATTTCCCTGCAAATTCTATGATTTTGTCATTTTCAGTGCTGTGTAATACTCCATTGTGTATAGATGCCACATTTTTATTATCCATTCGTCTATTGAAGGGCATCTAGTTTGGTTCCACAGTCTAGTTATTGTGAATTGTGCCGCTATGATCATCGATGTGGCAGTATCCTTATACTGCTCTCTATTAAGATCCTCAGGGAAGAGTCTGAGAAGGGCGATATCTCAAATGGTGGTTCCGTTCCCAGCTTTCCCAGGAATCTCCATACTGCTTTCCATATTGGACTCTCCAATTTGCAGGCCCACAAGCAGTGTACAAGTGTACCCTTTACCCCACATCCTCACCAACACTTATTGTTGTTCGACTTCATAATGGCTGCCAATCTTACTGGAGTGAGATGGTATCTTAGGGTGGTTTTGATTGCATTTCTCTGACTGCTACAGATGGTGAGCATTTTTTCATGTACTTGTTGATTGATTGTATATCCTCCTCTGTGAAGTGTCTGTTAAGATCCTTGGCCCATTGTTGATTGGGTTATTTGTTATCTCATTGTTTAATTGTTTTGAGTTCTTTGTATATTCTAGATATTAGGGCTCTATCTGAAGTGTAAGGGGTAAAAATTTGTTCCCAGGATGTAGGCTCTCTATTTAACTCTCTTATTGTTTCTCTTGCTGAGAAAAAACTTTTTTAGATTAAGTAAGTCCCATTTGTTTATTCTTTTTATGAACTCTTGGGCTATGGGTGTCCTATTAAGGAATTTGGAGCCCAACCCCACAGTATGTACATCGTAGCCAACTTTTTCTTCTATCAGACGCAGTGTCTCTGATTTTATATCTGGCTCCTTGATCCATTTTGAGTTAACTTTTATGCATTGTGAGAGAAAGGGATTCCGTTTCATTTTGTTGCATATGAATTTCCAATTGTCCCTGCACCATTTGTTGAAGATGCTATCCTTCTTACATTGCATGCTTTTAGGTCCCTTTTCAAATATAAGAAAGTTGTAATTTTGTGGATATGTCTCTGTGTCCTCTATTCTGTACCATTGGTCCATCTGCCTGTTTTGATACCAGTACCACACTGTTTTTGTTACTATTGCTTTGTAGTACAGTTTGAACTCTGGATTCACACTTCCTGCTTAGAATTGCTTTCGCTATTCTGGGTCTTTTGTTGTTCCATATGAAATTCATGATTACTTTATCTATTTCTACAAGAAATGCCATTGGGTTTTTGATTGGCATTGCATTAAACCTGTAGAGAACTTTGGGTAATATCGCCATTTTGATGATGTTATTTCTGCCGATCCATGTACAGGGCATATTTTTCCATCCTCTAACATCTTCTTCTATCTCTCTCTTTAGGGTTCTGTAGTTTTCATTGTATAAATCTTTCACCTCTTTGGTTAGGTTGATTCCCAAGTTTTTTATTTTCTTTGAGTATACTGTAAATGGAGTGGTTTTCCTCATTTCCATTTCAGAAGTTTTGTTGCTGATATACAAGAATGCCTTTGATTTATGCGTGTTGATTTTATATCCTGCCAATTTGCTGAATTCATTTATTAACTCTAGCAGTTTCTTTGTAGACCATTTTGGGTCTGTTAAATATATTATCATGTCATCCACAAATAGCGATAATTTAAGTTCTTCTTTTCCTATTTTTATGCCTTTAATTTCCTTTGTCTGTATCATTGCTCTGGATAGTATTTCAAGAACTAAATTAAATAGAAGTGGTGATAGAGGGCATCCCTGTCTTGTTGCAAATTTTAGAGGGAATGCCTTCAGTTTTTCTCCATTTAGGATGATGCTAGCCTGAGGTTTAGCATATATAGCTATTACCATGTTGAGGTAAGTTCCTGTTATTCCTAGTGTTTTATAGAGTTTTAAAGAAAAAGGGATGCTGTGCTTTGTAGAATGCTTTTTTTGCATCTATCGAGATGATCATATGGTTCTTCTCTTTAAGTCTATTGATGTGATGGATTACATTTATTGATTTCCGTATATTGAACCAGCCTTGCATCCCTGGGATGAATCCCTCTTGATCATGAAGCACAATTTTTTTATATGCTTTTGTTTTTTATTTGCCAGGATTTTATTGAGAATTTTTGCATCCAAGTTTATTAGAGATATTGGTCTGTAGTTTTCTTTCTTTGAAGTGTCTTTGTCTGGTGTTGGGATCAGGGTGATGTTGGCCTCATAGAATGAATTTGGAAGAACTCCTTCTTTTTCTATTTTTTGAAATAGCTTGAAAAGTATTGGTATTAATTCATCTTTGAACGTTTTGTAGAACTCTGCTGTATAACCATCTGGTCCAGGGCTTTTTTTGGTTGGTAGTCTTTTGAAGGTTTCTTCTATTTCTTCCTTTGTTATTGGTCTATTTAAATTGTGTGAGTCTTCCGGACTCAAACTTGGCAGATTATATGACATAAGAAATTTATCAATATCTTCATTATCTTCTGTTTTATTGGAATATGGGGTTTCAAAATACTTTCTAATTATCATCTGAATTTCTGTAGTGTCTGTTGTGATGTTGCCTTTTTTATCCCATATGTTAGTAATTTGATTTCTCTCTCTACTTCTCTTCATTAGCATGGCTAAGGCCCTGTCGATTTAATTTATTTTCAAAGAACCAACTTTTATTTTTTCAATTTTTTTTGTTTCAATTTTGTTGATTTCTCCTCTAATTTTAATTATTTCTTGTCTTCTACTACATTTGTTGTTTTGCTTTTTTTTTCCTAGGTTTTTGAGATGTAGTATGAGATAATTTATTTGTTGTTTTTTTTCTTTTTTTTTTTTGAGGAAAGAATTCCAAGAAATGAATTTCCCCCTTAAAACTGCTTTCATTGTTTTCCATAGAATCCGGTATGTTTTGTCTGTATTGTCATTTGTCTCTAAGAAATTTTTTATCTCCTCCTTTATGTCTTCTGTAACCCATTGATCATTCAGTAACATATTGTTCATTTTCCATGTGATGTAGAGTTTTTCCTTCCTTCTTCAATCATTAATTTCAAGTTTCATTCCATTATGATCAGATATGGTGCATGGTATTATCTCCATACTTTTATATTTACTAAGAGTTTCCATATGGCATAATATATGGTCTATATTTGAGTAGGACCAATGTGCTGCTGAGAAGAACATGTATCCACTTTATGATGTTTGATATATTCTATATATGTTGGTTAAGTCTAGGTTATTGATTGTTCTATTAAGTTCTATAGTTTCTTAATTCAGATTTTCTCTAGAGGATCTGTCCAATTGCGAGAGTTGTGTGCTGAAGTCACCCGTAATTATTGTGTTATAGCCTATATGACTCTTGAACTTGAGGAGAGTTTGTTTTATGACTTGGCACCACCATTGTTTGGTGCATACAAATTGATAATTGTTATGTCTTGTTGGTTAATGGTGCCTTTTAACAGTATATAGTGTCCTTCGTTATCACTTTTGATTAACTTAGGTTTAAGTTGATTTTAATCGATATGAGTATGGCCACTCCTTCTTGCTTCCGAGGGCCAACAATGGCTGCAAAGTCTTTCAGAATAAAATCATGTGATTTCCTGGCTGAGATTCCCATTGCTCTGTGGAAAGCCACCTTGGGCCTAGATCTCAGTTTCAAAGGGTGACATTCATGCGTGGCCTCCTAAAAACCAACACAATTCATTTCAATACTTCTATGAGGTACGTTCCAGAACTCAGGCTCTAAGGGAAATCACACCAGAGTTCAAGCCCAGGTGGACCAAGTCATCTCTTCCAACCCCCACACAAATGACCACAATTAGAACAAAAAAACTCCCACATGGCCCTCATCTTCGTCCATAAAGACCCTCATCAAAAGTTCTGGATGGAAGTTTTCATGAGGGTCGCAACCAAAGACAGTTTCCAGAATAAGCTCCCTTGCCTCTAATTTCCCTAAAGTCAGGGTGGCCTGGACACCCTTCCTGTGAACCAGGAGTGATCAAAAAGGCCTGCCATTAAATCCGCTCTGTTTCTATAATTTGAGGCTTACTGAATGTCAGGTATAGATTTTTTATGTGATTTGGAGTCATGAGAAAACCCAAGCATATCTGCAGAGCATTGAAGAATTCATTTGAAGAAGAGGATCCCTATTCTCACTTGAAGGGGGTCAGGAACCTAACAGAGAAAGGCAAGAATCTTCATCCACAATGACTGCTCTTTTTGCCATTTTGGTTTTGAATGCACACATGGGTTCTTTCTTTAGATCCATTAGGTGCTGAGAATCTAAGCCACAGCCTCACACAGGGCCAAGAGGCAGATTCAGACAAATCCCTTTCCAAAGCAATTAAGCAAAGAGCCACAGGTGATGTCCATTTATTTCCATTTGAAAATTTTTTCTTCAGGCTTCACAAAGGGGTGGCCTGAGGCAAAGACCTTCCTGACATTCAGGGCAACAGAACCCTTGATTTGTATACTTAGCTTGAATTATGTTCTGCACCGAGGTCTCAGATAAATCGATATACAATGGCATAGGACCGTGTACCTCGGATGATTGAATGTAGAAGAGAACATCCAGTCAAAAAGGGATAGTCTGTAGGATTAGGAAGATAGTCAGTAGGTTTAGGAAGAAGAGTGACTCTAGGAGTTGGACCAAAAGTTCTTTAGCAATAGGGTTTCAGTTAGAGAGTGAATGTAAATGTCAGCACATGTGAAGAGACAGTCACAATGATGAACTGGGAAAAAATATGTAGGAAAGCAGATATCAATAGAAAGATTAGGAAATCAGGCAAAGTATAAAGTGAGTGATAGGATTAGACATTTTCAACAGGCTTGAGGTTGAATATATAATCTTAGGAAGAAACAAATATGTAGTAATCAATAGGATTGACATTTGAGAGCATTAGGCACCCTGGACATGGATGTTTTTAGTAATCCATGGTCACTTTCCATTTAGGCTTTGGTACAATCATATGTGTGACCTTTGCATTTTGTGTCCAGAATACTACCGTGATGTTGATAAGGTGACATGAGTATTTCTTCCACCATTATGGGGAGTAATATTCTGGAAACTTATAAATTAGTACTGGTGATACAAATAGGTGTACCTTGTGTTGATGATTATTGAGATGTTGCATGAATAGACCATATTGTGATAAAGTATATAACTAGTTCCAACTTTAAATAATGGATTGAGTTTGCATCTGAAAATATATTGGAAATCTTATATTGATATATATACAATCATTCCAACCAGTTATATATGTAATGGTAATATTAGGGTTACGGTTTATCGTGAAGGGTGAGTATTGCTTCAAAAATGATTATGGAATAAAAAATAATGTGTTTAGAAAGAAGTCTAGTGAAAAGACCAGTAAAGAAACATGGAGGAATACATGTGTTCTTAAGTAGTAAGTAAATGAATGTGAACCAAATGCCTATAATTTTGTGAAGTTGTGGATGAAAAAATATATCCTATGATGTCCATAAACAGATAAAATAGTAATATACCAGTGTTGAATAAAAATGAACTTCAAAATACACATCATGTCCCATAGCAATATACTTGCATTGATGTTAAACTGGGTCAGGTACTGTAGAAATATTAGGATTTGTATGCACCACCTACTGAACTTAGTTTTCAGTAGTAGGAAACAAAAATGTATTACAGGAATATAAATATTGCTGAAAATAATCTTGTAAAGATTGGATTTTGAACCCACATACATGAATATAAATGAATTTAGGGAGTGTATAATAAGACACATATTTTTCATATTTTTTTTAAAATCTGGAGAAAAAAAAATATATATATATATATATACATATATATTTTTTCCAGATGTAAAAAAAATACACAAACACACACACACACACACACACATGCACACATACACACACACACACACACACATTAATATTTAGCAATATATATGCCAATCGAAATTCATCATGAAATATAATTCATCCACGTATTCAAAAATATTCATTTTACTGAACATGGATTTATGTATAGTGTTTTTCACTAGGAAGCTCACCCATAGGTTGAATTTTCAGTTCCATCATTATTTAGGGAGAGTCATCTGTTCTCACAATTTTATATTCCAAATTCAGGGAGCTCAAAAGAATGTCCGTGTGATACCAGGTAGGATATTATATATATGCATAAAAAAATACATGTGCTGAATAGGATACAGAGAAAGGGAGACAGGAATTTATATATGTGATAATTTTAAAAAATCATGGAGAAATATTACAATGAAAAGTTGACTAGATTTAAAACACATACTCTTGATAATGCAGAAGGCAAATAGAAGTATACACCATGCTTCCTATGAAAGGCCTGTATTTCTATTCGGTTAGGTTTCTTTCTCTCCATGATATTAGGATTAGTAGTCAGAGTCTAGTAGGTTATGGGTTAGTGTCAGGGATTCAGTATTTCAAATGGAAAAAAGGAAAATGAATCTAATGTGTATGCAAAAATGTGATACACATAAATCTTCCCTCTCTCATCCAGAACAATGCCTTGACATAACCATCGCTAAAAGTAAGACACAATTAGAGGAGAGGAGTTAGAAAATCTGTGAATTTATGTGGAATGGAAAATGCTCAGGAGTTCACAACACTGGAGGTGGTAGAACAGTTTCCAAATGTAAGGGAGAGGGTAAACAATCCAGAAACATGGAGCTGTGGTGGCCTAAAGACTTCTTGAGAAACTTCCTCTGAGGTTGGGAACAAGAAATATATGTAATTGTCAGGAGATTTAGCTTCGTTTGTAGTGACACCATGAAATCTGGGTCTGCATCTATGTTACCTGGAGAACATGGTTTCTTATTTTCCAATGATCATGAGGCAGCGGTGCTGAATTCTCTCTTTGTAGGTAAACTGAGGCCACTGGGCTGAAGTGTCTCCCATGTGGACTGTGAAGCCATTTGGTGATCCTCCACTTTCCAGGGTGTTTCTTACTGCTGCACTGGGAGTTTGGTACTTGCTTCACGAAATACAAGGAGTTCAACTGGGATAAAAATGCTGGAGGAGTTCTGTCATGTGTGGTTGCTCAGGGTCGCGAAGAGAATGTACGAACCAGGCTTCTATCCTACATAGCTTTCCCCTTGACTATAGCAACCTGATTCTGAACATTGCCCTGAAACCTCTCCATATGACAAGATGCCTTTACATATAAAGGTCTGCTGCCTGCACCATGTCAGTCGCAAGTCTTTCAAAGCCAATGGAAGATCCAGGTGGTCCTACCAAAAATATTTATTTACACACCTACAGTCCACTTCTCTACACCCAGTACTCAGCAGGATCCAAATTACTGGCATCTCTGTTCTACACCATTTTCACGAAACCCAGTCAATCAAGGCACTCTTTGGTACACTCATGATCAGCAACAGGAAATCCAAAGATTATCCAGTGCCACCTGGTCATGGGAATTTCAGAAATTTCATGGTATTAATCTAGTCATATTTCAAAAATGAAGTTAGAGGCACTGTGGGTTTCAATTAATTCAGGAACCATTAAATGGTGAGGAAGCTCATTTCAATAAAAGCTCTGGAGAACACTCACAGAAAAGCCTTCCAAAAGACTGGCAAAAAGGTCACATGAATCCAGACACATTGTGGTCTACAATGTGAGGTCCATATGTGTTTGGACTCTCAACTAGGGCTGCCACGTCTTCAAGAAGTAAATCATGTGATATCCTGGCTCAGAATCCCCGAGCTCCGTAGAAAGCCATCCTGGGCCTAGATCTCAGTTTCCAAAGGCGATTCTCACGCGTGGCCTAGTAAAATCCCAAGAGAATTCACGGCAATACTTCTCTGAGGTCAGATCCAGAACTCATTCTTTAAGGGGAATCACACCAGAGTTCAAGCCCAGGTGATCCCAGTCATCTCTTCCAACTACCACACAAATTACCACAATTAAAACAAGAACACTCCCATATGGCCCTCATCTTCTTCCATATTGACACTCATCATAATTTGGCTGGATGTTTAAATGAGGGGCGCAGACCAAGACAGTGTCCAAAATAAGCTCCTTTGACCCTCATTTGCCTAAAGTCAAGGTGGCCTGGACACCCATCCTGTGAACCAGGAGTGATCAAATAGGCCTGCCATTAATACCGCTCCAATTCTCCAATTTGAGGCCTACTGACTGTGGGGTTTAGATTCTTTATGTGAATTTTAGTCATGATAAAACCAAACACCTATGGGCTAGCCTCTGTAGGTTTTGAAGAACTCATTTGACCCAAAGGATCCCTATTTTCACTTGATGGAGTTCAGGAACCTTACAGAGGAAGTCAAGAGACTTCATCCCAATGACTGCTCTTTTGGCCATTTTTCATTTGGATGCAAACATGGGAACTTTCTTTAGATCCATCAGGTGCTGAGAATCTAAGTCACAGCCACACACAGGGCCAGGGGGCTGATTCATACACATCCCTTTTCAAAGCACTTAAGAAAAGAGCCACAGGTATGCCCAATCATTTCCCTTTGAAAACTGTTTTCTTCAGGCTTCAAAAAGGGGTGGCCAGAGGCAAAGACCTTCCTGACATTCAGGGCAACAGAACAATTGGTAAGTAAAAGGCCCAAAGCAGGGTTTCTCCACTGAGACTTTCCTGGTCACACTGATATCTGAGTTTTCTGAGATGCTCCCCATTCCCTACAGCTATCCAGTACATTGTTATGTCACAGAGCTTTGAGGTGGTAAAGATCTTGGACACAAAACCATAGGCCTATTCTTGAGATTGGCCGGAATTCAGGAAGAAAACAGGAACTTAGGAAGATATCAGGTGTTGCACATCAATAAGGCAAGCTACAGTCCATTCATAAATGGGGCAATATGAATGCTGATAAGCTTTCTACTCGACAAGACACATCCATTCATGAATTCTCTTTTCTAATGTCTACAACCACGGACACAGTGAGATACACAGACAGAGAAACACTCGCCATGTTAAACGACTTACTAGAAACAGTCCACTTCCAACGAAACAAACTGACTTTCCTACCTATTCTCAGAGAATGAGACAAAACCACAAACCCACAACCACACCCACAAAGGCACCTTCTTCCCCCAAGTAGGTCTTTGACTATCCGGAGTGTCCTCTGACTTGTAGGCCATAATATGTTCCCCCAAAATAGCCTGTCCTGTCTCAGATCTGGTCTCCTTGGCAAACTCTGTGAACTTCTCAGGAGCCAACGGTGAGCCACTAACTGCTTTCTCAAGAAAAGCAACGCTTCCGAGCTTTCCTGGCATTTGTTCTTCTCACGTCTGAAGGTACCAAGAAAGACTGACTGTCCTTGGTAAATTCAAATAAGTGAGACCACAGGGATGGGGACTGGGACTGGCTCTGTGTGCCTGGCTTCCTGGATCCAAAGTTCAGAAAGTTCCATCACCAAGGAAGTGAGGTGAGGTCATTTCCTTCCTGAACTGAATGAGGTCCCTGTCTTGGCAACCACTTTGTCTTAACTGTTGCTTCCAAGGGTCCCATGAGATTGAGGCTGCCCCTACTTCCTGTGACACTTTCACAAGTTAGAATGGTATATCAACCATAGGCACCCAGGAATAGATCTCCACACAGGCCTGTTTTGGTCCATGTTCTCTACATTAAGAAGAGAATCTAATTCAGACACAACCTTTTATCCTGACCGGGTTGTTTGCCATGGAAGATGACTTTTGCTTTCTCAGGTCCTTCATAGCTGCCTACATCTTCTCCAGGGATCATTTCTGCATGGGCCTTTGAGGTTCTCAGCAGGTGGAAGTTTCCCTACATTTCTTTATTGTAAAATCAACTCTTTCCCTGCTCTTCTATAAAGTTAGATTGAAGGAACAGTGTATGATTATGGTTAAAAACATGTTTGATTTGGGTTAGAAATCATTGTGCTGGATGAATAATGGTATTGGGAACTTGCTATGTGTATAAGAATATATAGGTGTAATATATGTATGAAAAAAGAAATCTAAGTATGATTTGAAGGCCAGAAGGCATTGGGCCCTTGATTGGGATACGCAGCATTGAATTACGTTCTGCAGAGATGTCTCAGATAAATCAATATACAATGGCATAGGTCCTTGTACCTTGCATGAATTAATGTAGAAGGAACATCCAGTCAAAAAGGGATAGTCGGTAGTGAAAGGTTAATAAAATAGGTACTTGTAATTTCCTGTTTTTCTGTATGCTTAACAAAACACTGTTGAAATCTTGAGAAATGTTTGCTAATCTTGTTCTAGAATGTACTGTTCCCAACTGCCAAACTGCAGAATGTACTGCCTCACTCGGTGTCACGCGAACCGCCCACTCACCCTTACACATCAGTAAACTTCCCTCCCTTCCCTCTCCAAGAAATGTATGTAAGCTCTGCATAAGCTGTTCTCAGAGCTCTCTGATCTATTTAAGTTAGCTGTGAGCCCCAGCAAGCTGGACCCAAAAAAAGCCCTTTGCTGTTGCATGAGACAGTCTCTTGGTAGTCTCTTCCTCCGACACTCGCCTGACCTTTACATATTGAGGTTCCACCGAGTTCTGGCAGTGGCGGATGAGAGACCCCCAACGGGCTCCTCTCAGAGCAAGTAAGGCGCCTCTTTCTGGTTTCAGGTGTCATGTTAGGGCTTGGCAAAATTGCTGGAGATGAAGAGCCTGGGGTCTCTCCGATGGTGGCTGAGAGACGTGTCACAGAGACATAGGGCACCTCCATGGGGGACCCCGCAGAGGACTCGGAGAATCAAGGAACAATTGCTTCATCGACTCAGTGATATTTTGTTTTAGATTAGGTATTGCCATCCTATCGGGTTTTGCCGGCTACGCATTCCTGGTCTCAGTGTTGGAGGTCCATTGCCTGTCTTCATGGTCTTGTCTTATCTGTGTCATGTGACTTTGCTTTTACTGTTTGTGTACCTTTTATTATGGGACAGAGCACTTCAATGGCTCTGTCCCTGACCCTTGATCACTGAACCAAAGTCTGCTTAAGGGCTCAGTATCTTTCTTTTTTTAGTAAAACGCTAGACCTGGCAGACTCTCTGTGCCTCAGAATGGCCCATTTTGGAGTCGTATGGCCCCTAGAAATATCTTTCTACTTCCCACTAATTTAAAAAGTCAGAGATATTGTCTTTCAGCCAGGGCCACATATCCATCCTGATCAACAGCCATATATCTTAACTTTGCCAACCTCTGCAAATCTCCTCCACCATGGGTGAAGCCTTTCCTTGCCCATGCCTCTGCTCATACTCCTTCCCCCATGATCTCTCAAACCCTCACCTCTTCCACCTCCTCCACCCTCTGTTCTCCCTGAGTCACAAGATTTGACTCTACTGGACTCTTCTTCCCCTCCTTATCCACTGCCCTCGTCCCCTAACACACAACACACTCTAAGTGATTCCCCTGCTTCTGACTAAGCCTCTCTACCATTGGAGGAAGCTAAGCCAGTAATAGGATCTGATAATGGACCGATGTTCATGGCCCAGGTAAGTCAGGGGTTAGCCAGGAACCTGGGGATTAATTGGAAGTTATATTGTGCTTATAGACCCCAGAGTTCAGGACAAGTAGAAAGAATGAATAGAACAATTAAAGAGACCTTAACGAAATTAAGCTTAGAGACCAGCATAAAAGATTGGACTATGCTCCTGACTTATGCAATGTTTCATGCAAGAAAAAATCCTTCTGTTTCTTTGAGTAGCCTTACCCCCTGAGAAATTCTCTATGGTGGCCATCGTCCAGTAAGGGTCCTAAGCCCAACTGTAAGACCTAAGGATCCATTTCACACCCTCTTGGTTGACAGACTTAAAGCTCTTGAAAGAACTCAGTGATACCTGTGAAAATAGCTGGCCACTGCCTACCAAACTGTGTACCAGGGGATTCCACATCCATATCAAATAAGAGACTTCATGTATGTAAGATGACATCAGGTGTCATCCCTGGAACCCTGCTGAAAAGGACCATACCAGGTGTTACTTATAACACCTACAGTGGTAAAGGTATACAGAATCACTTCCTGGATCCATGCCTCTCATCTCAAGCCTGCTCCTTGTCCAGAATCTTTCTGGAAACTGGAAAAGACTGGTAACAGTTTCAAATTGTGTATTCGCCATGTGGATAAGGTTATATACTCTCCCCTTGGCCACAAGTAGTCCTAACCCTCATCAGCCTGTTAAGCAGCGATGGCTGATCACAAATCCTACTGGAAAAGAGTATAATCTATCTCGCATACAGCCCCCTTAGGGACCTGGTGGCCATCTCTCCACCCAGACATTTGTCAGCTGGCCATAGGTCTTTTTTATTGGGATATCCCTGATGAAGAAAATCCCACTAAAATACCATTAAATCCCTTCCGTACCATAGATAATGGAAACAAACTTTATGGATGTAGGGACACGCGAGCCAGATGCAGTTGGCTAGCCTAGATTACTATGTTTGCCCAGCAAACTATCAAAGCCACAAACAGTAACGGCTGTGTGGGGGAAAAGCCGACTTCTTCTGTATTTCATGGAGATGTGATCATACAGGGGCTGCCTGATGGAACCCCAATACTTCATCAAATTCAGTACACAGCATTGGCCATATTACCAAGTAGAAAACAGAAAAAGGATGGCCCCCAGAGGGGTCTCTAGATCCTCAAATTTTGCGTGACCTTTTTAACTTCTGCAAGTGCTCAAAAGGGTGAAAGGAGATTCCCCTATGTGGAAGCCTTTTCCCTCCTTCACTCACATCCTGAACTATGCTTCTCCAATAGATTTTTATCCTCAGCCTTCTGCTCCAGACTCTCTGCTGTCACTCCCACCTCAGCAACCTGATTTCTCTCCTCCAATTACTAGATCAGAAACCCAAACCTCCACCAGTTCTCAGACAATTGCCCACTAGTGAGGTAGCAGGTACTGAGGTACCCCTCCACCGACTCATTCCTCTCTTCTCCTGTCAGTGCCCTCACCGGGTCCCACCAGGTCCTCTTTCCAGCTAACCCAAAGCTCAAATGAGCTGAGGAGAGCTCTCAGACCCTTATCCAAGATGTAATATAAATGGCCATTAAAGTTGCTTTGTCATCACTGAAAACAGGTTACTAAAATTTAAAGTCCCTCACAGAATTTTGGGATACTCACTCCCGTTTTCTGCTCTGCTCTACCTGTTCTACTGCTGAAGTTTTGTTGCTAGGAAATTCCCAAACCCCTTTCCAATTATTTTTTTACATCTCTCTTTTTCCTCATTCTCAGATCCTCAGAGCTTCTCTCAGCCCCACCTTCCCCGTATTCCCCCTCTGTACCAGGCCCACAGAAAAGTCTTAAATGTCCTTCTCCAGAAGTCTTCACCATGGCTGAATTTAGAACTTTCAGCATAGAGTTTCTATAAAGAGTTCAATGTAGATAAACTTTCTCTTTTTGTATTGCCCTGTTCTACTTGGCCACTGGTTAAAAAACTCAGTACTTCTAAGCTAGACAACCCCTAACTTGTTTTTCACAAAATATGTGAACAAGGCCTCTGGCCTTCAGCTGGGGCTTCACAGAAATGGCTACATTTCTAAGATAAAGAAATTACCAAATGGGCTCCGTTGTAACAGCTGGCAGGGGGAAAATAAGAAAGGGAATAAAAAGCTCTCCCCCTCCCATGTGTCCTTGAAAACTTAACTTGCCCAGAACAGAGGAAAAATCAGAAACAAATACTGCTTTTTTGAACTTCTGCAGACTGTAAACTTCTGAGCCCCATCCTATATGCTGGGTACAAAATTCTGAAACTACCTAAACTTGAGTTTCAGGGGATTAATTGATTACAACAGAAGCAATGCCCTCTGAATCCGGTTGCAACAAAATAGGACTGTTTCCCTGTCTTCAGTGCCTTAGGTGCCTTGCCTTGTCTGTCCCTACAACAGCATAATTCTATATACTTAAACATTGTTTATGTTTTCATGAAATGGTCAACAGATGGGATTAATTTTGAAATGGTGCAGATGTTTCCCAGAGTGCTCTATCATGATGCAGGTTCGTTTGAAGATCAAATGGGGGGGGGGGCATACAACCGGTTCCACTGGGAACATGTATCGCTCACTTTAGCCATCCTATTATGAATAGGAGTTGCTGCACGGGTGGGCACAGGAGCCACTGCCATTGTCCATGGGACACAACAAATGACCCAATTAGAAGCAGCAATAGAGCAAAACTAAGATATTAGAAACCCCCATCAGAGCTTTGCATGAATCTTTAACCTCTCTCTCTGAAGTTGTTTTACAGAACAGTTGAGGGTTGGACCTCCTCTTTATTAGAGAAGGGGGCCTTTGTGATGCATTGAGGAAAGAATGTTGTTTTTATGCTGACCATACTGGAGTTGTAATAAAATCTATGAGTAAATTTAAAAGACACCTTGAAGAGCATCAACAAGAGAGAGAGGCCCAAAAAGGGTGGCTTGAGTCTTGGTTCACACACTCCTCCTGGTTAACTACGTTTTTATCAACCTGGCAGGTCCAATAATAATCCTCATATTATTGCTAACTATAAAACCCTGTTTGCTCAACCGTGTAATTTCTTTTCTCCAGGCTCAAATTGGACGAGTTAAACTTATGGTAATACCCCACTAGCAGACATAGAATGTGACACCCTCCAATGATCATTTTTATGATTAAAAGTAGCCAGAAGAAGAAGTGGGGAATTAAAGGTTAATAAAATAGGTACTTGTCACTTCTTATTTTTCTCTATGCTTAACAAAACACTGTTGAAATCTTGAGAAATGCTTGCAAATCTTGTTCCCAGAATGTTCTGTCCCCAACTGCGCAACTGCAGAATGTACTCCCTCACCCAGTTGCACGCAAACCACCCACTCGCCCTGACCCATCAATAAAATTCCCTCCCTGCCCTCTCCAGGGAAAGTATATAAGCTCTACTTAAGCTATTCTCAGGGCTATCTGCTCGATTCAAGTGATCTCTGAGCCCCAGCATGCTGGACACCAAAAAAACCCTTTGATGTTTCATGAGATAGTCTGTTGGTTGTCTCCTCCTCTGAAGCTCGCCCCACATTTACTTGGATGATTGAATGTAGAAGAGAACATCCAGTCAAAAAGGGATAGTCTATAGCATTAGGAAGATAGTCAGTACTTTTAGGAATAAGGGTGAGTATAGGAATTGGAAAAAAAAGTTCTTTAGCAATAGGGTTTCGATTAGAGAGTGAATGTAAATGTCAGCACAGGTGAAGAGTCAGTCACAATGATGAACTGGGGAAAATATGTAGGAAAGCAGATATCAATAGAGACATTACGAAAACAGGCAAAGTATAAAGTGAGTGATAGGATTAGATATTTTGAACAGGGTTGAGTTTACATATATAATCTTAGGAAGAAACAAATATGTAGTCACAAATAGGATTGACATTTGAGATCATTAGGCAAATTTCAGGTGGATGAATATTTCTCAGAATAATCTTGTGAATAGTTGATTATAAATCCACATACATAAACGTGAATGAATTTAGGTAGTGTATATAAGACACATATATTTCATATTTTGAAAAATCTGGAGAGTATATATATATATATATATATACATATATATATATATATATATATATATATATATATATATACACAAAACACACACACAGACAAAAAAGTAGCAATATATATGTCAATCAAAATTCATTATAAAATATGCATCATCCAGAGATCTAAAAATATTAATTTTACTGAACATGGATTTATGTATAATGCTCTTCAACTAGCAAGCTCACCCATAGGTTGAATATCCAATTCCAACAAGTTTAGTAGGAGTGATCTCTTCTAACAATTTGTATCTGCCAAGTCAGCCACCTCACAAGAATGTACGTGTGGTACCAGGTAGGAATCTATATGTGCATATAAGAATACAGAGAAAGGGAGACAGGAATTCACATATTTGTTAACCTTAAAAATACATGGACAACTATTTCAACAACAAATCGACTAGATTCATGACTCCAACTCTGTATCATGCAAAAGGCAAGTCCAACAATACACCAGGCCTACTCTGAACTGCTTGTATTTCTATTCTGTTTGGGTTAGTTTTCTCCATCATATTAGAATTAGTAGTCAGACTCTGGTCGGGTATGGGTTAGAGTCAGGGATTCAGTATTTTGAATGGATAATAAAAAACTGAATCCAATGTGTATGCAAATATATGCTACAGAAAATTCTTCCCACTCTCCTCCAGAACAATGCCTTGACATTACCTTCGCCCCAAGTAAGACACAATTAGAGGAGAAGAGTTAGAAAATCTGTGAATACCTATCAGGAATGGAAAATGCTCCAGATTTCACATCTTTGGAGGTGGTAGAGGAGTTTCCAAAAGTAAGGGACAGGGTAAACACTCCACAAACATGGAGCTTTGCTGGCCTAAAGACTTTTTGAGAACCTGCCTTTGAGGTTGGGCACTTAAAATATATGTTGTTTTCATTAGCTTTAGCTTTATTTGTAGTGAGACAATCAAAGCTCGATCTGCTTCTATGTGACCTGGAGGACATGGTTATTTATTTTCCAATAAAAATGAGGCAGCAGTGCTGAATTCTCTCTTTGTAGGTAAACTGTGGCCACTGAGGGCTAAGTGTCTCCCCGTGTGGACTGTGACACAACTTGGTCATCCTCCAATTATCGTCGTGTTTTTTGCTGCTGCACTGGGAGTTTGGTATTTGCTTCATGAAATACAATGAGTTCAAATGGGAGACAGTGCTGAAGGGAGTTCTGTCAGCTGTGGTGGGCATGGTCTCCAGGAGAATGCACCAACCAGGGTTCTATCCCATGTAGCTTGCCCCCTTGACAATAGCAACATGATTCTGAACATTGCCCTAAAACCTCTCCATATAAAAATATGCCTTTACGTATATGGGTCTGATGGCTGCACCATGTCAGTCTCAAGCCATTTGGAAGCCAATGGAAGATCCACATGGCCCCACCACAGATGTTTTATCACTCACTTGCATAACACTTCTCTAGGCCCACTACTCACCAGGCTCCTACTTACTAGCATCTCTGTTCTACACCATTTTCATGAAACCCAGTCAATCAAGGCCCTGTCTGGTATATTCATGATCATCAACAGGACATCAAAGGTTCTCCAGTGACATCTGGACATGGGAATTTTAAAAATTTCATGGTAATTACCTAGCAATTTTTCATGGATGAAGTTGGAGGCACTGTGGGTTTCAATTCATTCAGGAACCCTTAAAGGGTTAGGAAACTAATTTCAGGCAAAGCTCTGGAGTACTCTCACAAGCAAGGCTACCCAATGAGTGGCCAAAAAGTCACATGAAGCGAGGCCAATTGAGGTCTATAAAGCGAGGTCCATGTGGGTTTTGAATCTCTATAATGCATGCCAAGTCTTTCAGAATAAAATCATGTAATATCCTGGCTGAGATTCGCAGTGTTCTGTGGAAAGCCAACCTGTGCCTAGATCTCAGGTTCCAATGGCAACTTCATGCCTGGCCTCCTAAAATCCCAACACAATTCTTGGCAATACTTCTCTCAGGTCAGTTCCAGAACTCAGTCTATAAGGAGAATCACACCAGAGTTCAAGTCCAGGTGGACCCAGACAACTCTTCCAACAGCTACTCAAATGAAAACAATTAAAACCAGAATACTCCCTCATGGCCCTATTCTTCTTCCATATAGACACTAATCATAACCTCTTCCTGGAGTTTTCCATGAGTTGTGCAGCCCAAGAAAATGTCCAAAATAAGCTTCTTGCACCTCTTTTGCCTAACTTCAGCGTGGCCTGGGCACCCTTCCTGTGAACCTGGAGTGATCAAATAGGCCTGCCCTTAATACTGCTCCGCTTATCCAATTTGAGGCTCTCTGACTGTGGGGTGTAGATTCTTTATGTGAATTGGAGTCATGAGAAAAGCCAAGACAGTGTCCAAATTCAGCTCGCTTTTTCCTCATTTGCCTAAAGTCAGGGTGGCCTGGACACCGTTTCTGTGAACCAGGAGTGATCAAATAAGCCTGCCGTTAATACTTCTGTGTTTCTCCAATTTGAGGCCTACTGATTTCAGGTATCAATTTCTTATGTGATTTGGAGTTACTCGAAAACCCAAGCACCTCTGCAGGGAATTGAAGAACTCATTTGACCCAAAGAATCCCTATTCTCACTTGATGGAGTTCAGGAACCTAACAGAGGAAGGCAAGAGACTTCATCCATAATGAATGATTTTTTTGCCATTATGGTTTTGGATGCACACATAGGATCATTCTTTAGATGCATCAGGTGCTGAGAATCTAACTCAAAGCCACACACATGGCCAAGAGACTAATTCAGACACATCCCTTCCCAAAGCAATTAAGCAAAGAGCCACAGGTGATGCCATTCATTTCCATTTGAAAACTGTTTACTTCAGGCTTCACAAAGGGGTGGATTGAGGCAAAGAACTTCCTGACATTCAGTGAAAAACAACAATAAGTAAGCAAAAGTCCCAAAGCAGGGTTTCTCCACTGAGACTTTCCTGGTCACACTGATATCTGAGTTTTCTGAGATGCTCGCAATTCTCTTCAGCTATCCAGTACATGGCCATGTCACAGAGTTGGAGGTGGTACATATTTTGAACATAAATCCATGAGCCTATTCTAGAGAGTGGACAGAATTCAGGAAGAAAACAGCAACTTAGAAAGATAGCAGGTGTTGCACATCGACAAGACAAGCTGCACTCCATTCATATATTGGGCAGGTTGAAATATGGGAAGATTTACACTTGACAGGACACATCCATTAATGCATTCTCTTTTCCAATGTCTACAACAATGGACACAGTGGGATACACAGACATAGAAACACTCACCTTGTGAAACAACTTACTAGAAACTGTCCACTCCAAACCAAACCGCCTTTCCCATCTATTCTCAGAACATGAGACAAAACAATAAACCCACACACACTCCCACAAAGGCACCTCCTTCACCCAAGTAGGTCTGTGACTATCCAGAGTGTCCTCTGACTGGTGGGCCATACTATGTTCCCCTGAAATGGTCTGTCTTCTCTCAGATCTGGTTTCCTTGGCCAACTCTTTGCAGTTGTCAGGAGCCAGTGGTGAACCACTATCTGCTTTCTCAGGAAAGGTCCATCTTCAGAGCTTTCCTGGCATTTGGCCATCCTCACATCATTAGGTACCAAGAAAACTGACTCTGTCCTTGGTAAATCCAAACAAGTGAGCCCACTGGGACTGGGACTGGGACTGCCTCTTGGTGCCTGGCTTTTTGGATACCAAGTTCAGACAGTTCCATCACCAAGGAAATGAGGTATGTCACTTTTTTTGGAACTGAATGAGGTCACTGCCTTGGCAACGACTTTGTCCTAACAGTTGCTTCCAAAGGTCCCATGAGATGGAGCCTTCCCCTACTTCCTGTGACACTTTCACAAGGTAGTATGGTATATCAACCATTGGCACCCAAGAACAGCTCTGCACACAGGCCTGGTTTGGTCCATCTTCTCTACAATAAGAAGAGAGAGGCTGATTCATACATATCCCTTCATCCTGACCAGGTTGTTTGCATTGGAAGATGACTTTTGCTCTCTCAGGTCCTTCATACCTGCCTACAACTTCTCCAGGTATCATTTCTGCATGGACCTTTGAAGTTCTCAGCAGGTGGAAGGTCCCCAAGTTTCCTGTATTGTAAAAACCACTCTGTCCCTGCTCTTCTGTAAAATGAGATTGAGGGAACAGAGTATGTTTAGGGTTAATAACAGGTTTGATTTGGGTTACGAATCATTCTGTGCGATGAATAATGCTATTGGGAACCTGCGATATTTACAAGAATATAGAGGTGAAATATAAGTATGAAAACAGAAATCTAGGTATGATTTGAAGCCCAGAAGGACATTGGGCCCTTGATTGGGATACTTAGCTTTGAATTATGCTCTGCAAAATTGTCTCAGATAATTCGATATACAATGGCATAGGACATTTTATTGAATATAGAAGAGAACATCCAGTCAAAAAGGGATAGTCGGTAGGATTAGGAAGATAGTCGGTAGGTTTAGAAAGAAGAGTGAGTATAGGATTTGGACCAAAAGTTCTTTAGCAATAGGGTTTCGATTATAGAGTGAATGTAAATGTCAGCACATATGAAGTGTCAGTCACTAGGATCAACTTGGGAAAATTTGTTGAAAAGCAGATATCAATAGAAACATTATGAAATCAGGCAAAGTATAAAGTGAGTGATAGGATTAGACATTTCCAACAGGGTTGAGTTTGAATATATAAATTAGGAAGAAACAAATATGTAGTCACCAATAGGATTGACAATTGACAGCATTAGGCAACCTGGACATGGATGTTTTTAGTAATTCATGTACACTTTACATTTAGGCTTTGGTACAATCATAAATGTGACCTTTACATTTTTTTGTCCAGAATATTACTTTGATAAAATGTATATGTACATCAGGTGACATGAGTATGTCTTCCAACATTTCTGCAAGCAATATATTGAAGATGTAAAATTAGAATGGGGGTACAAAGAGGTGTACCCTGTGTCTATGAATATAGAGATAAAGAATGAATAGACCGTAATGTGAATGAATAATATAACTTTTTTCAACTTTAAAAAATGAATTGATCTAATATCTGAAAAATCACAGGAAATCGTATATTGATATACAATCATTCATTCCAAGCAGTTATACATCTAATGGTAATATTCGTGTTTTGGTTTATCATGAAGAGTGTGTGAGTTTTGCTTCAAAAGTGACTATGGAAATAATGTGTTTGGAAAGAAGACTCATGAAAATACCAGTAAAGAAACCTTGACAATACATGTGTTCTGAAGCAAAAAGTGATTAAATTTGAAACAAATGCCTACAAATTTGTGAACTTGTGGAAGAAATGTATATCCTATGATGTGCAAAACCTGAAGAAATAATAATGTAAAAGTGTCGAATACAAATGAATAAAGAATTACATATCATGTCCCATTGGAATCTACTTGCATTGATGTTAGACTGGGTCAGTTACTGTAGAATAATTAGGATTTGTATGCATCATTCCCTGAAGTTAGTTTTCAGTACTAGGAAACAAATATGTATTTCAGGTGGATGAATATTTCTGAATATTTTTAATCAACTTTTCACAAGAATAATCTTGTGAAAAGTTGATTAAAAATCCACATACATGAACATAAATGAATTTAGAGAGTGTATATTTGACACATATATTTCATATTTTGAAAAATCTGGAGAGTGTACACACACACACACACAAACACACACACAAAACACTCACAGACATTAAAAAGTAGCAATATAAATGCCAATCGAAATTCATCAGTAAATATATATCATCCACAGATGCAAAAATATTTATTTTACTGAACATGAGTTTACGTATAATGTTGTTCTACTAGGACGCTCCTTATAGGTTGAATTTTCAGTTCCAACAGCATTTAGGAGGAGTGATCTCTTCTCACAATTTGTATCTGCCAAGTCAGCCACCTCACAAAGATGTACGTGTGATACCTGGTAGGATTCTATATATGCATATAAATATACAAGTGTGAATAGGCTAAAGAGAAAGGGAAACAGGAATTCTCATATTTGTTAACTTTAAAAACACATGGAGATCTTTTTCTATTAAACATTGACTAGATTTATAACTCCTACCTTGTATAATGCAAAATGCAAGTCCAACTATACAACATGCCTCCAATGAACTGCTTGTATTTCTATAGGTTTGTGTTATTTTTCTCTATCATATTAGGATGAGTTTTCTGACTCTAGTATGTATGGGTTAGTGTCAGGGATTCAGTATTTCAAAAGGAAAATTGGAAATTGAATCCAATTTGTATGCAAATATATGCTACACAAATATCCTCCCACTCTCATCCAGAACAATGCCTTGAAATTTCCTTCACCCCAAGTAAGACACAGTTAGAGGAGAATAGATAGAAAATCAGTGAATACATATCTGGAATGGAAAATGCTCAGGAGTTCACAACCTTGGAGGTTGTAGAGGAGTTTCCAAAAGTAAGGGACAGGGTAAACACTCCACAAACATGGAGCTCTGCTGGCCTAAAAACTTTTAGAGCAACTGCCTCTGAGTTTGGGAACGTGAAAAATATGTTGTTGTCAGGAGAATTGGCTTCCTTTGTAGTGAGACCATCAAAGCTGGGTCTGCCTCTGTGTGATGTGGAGGACATGGTATCTTATTTTCCAATGAACATGAGGTAGCAGTGTTGATTTTCTTCTTTTTTAGGTAAACTGTGGCCTCTGGGGGCTAAGTGTCTCCCCGTTGGACTGTGAAGCCATTTGGTCCTCCTCCACTTTTTGTGGGGTTTTTGCTGCTGAACTGGGAGTTTGGTATTTGCTTCATGAAATTCAAGGAGTTCAACTGAGACACAGTGCTGGAGGGAGTTCTGTCATGTGTGGTGGTTCAGAGTCTGCAGAAGAACGCACCAACCACGCTTCTATCCCTCAAAGCTTGCCACATTGCATCCTTGTCCATAGCAACCTGATTCTGAACATTGCCCTGAATCCTCTCCATATAACAAGATGCCTTTAATTACAAGGGTCTGCTGGCTGCTTCATGTAATCCACCAGCCATTTGGAAGTCAATGGAAGATCCACATTGCTCCAACACAGATGTTTTATCACACTCCTGCCCACCACAGCTCTAGGCCCACTTCTCAGCAGGCTGCAACTTTCTGGCACCTCTGTTCTACACAATTTTCATAAAACCCAGTCAAGCAAGGCACTGTCTGGTACATCCATGATCAGCAACAGGACATCCAAAGATTCTCCAGTGCCACCTGGTCATGGGAATTTCAAAAATTTCATGGTATTTATTTAGACATTTTTCAAGGATGAAGTTGGAGGCACTGTGGGTTTCAATTCATTCAGGAACCAGTAAATGGTGAGCAAGATTATTTCAATGAAAGCTCTGGAGAACCCTCACAGGCAAGGCTTCCCAAAGAATGGCCAAAAGGTCACATTAAGCCAGGCCCATTAAGGTCTACAATATGAGGTCCATGTGTGTTTTCACTCTCAACTATGTCTGCCAAGTCTTTCGAATGAAATCATGTGTTATCTTGGCTGAAATTCCCAGTGCTCTGTGGAAAGCCACTCTGGGGCTAGATCTCAGTTTCCAAGGGTGACTCTCATACATCGCCTCTTAAATCACAGCACAATACATGGCAATACTTCTCTGAGATCAGTTCCTGAACTCAGTCTATAAGGGGAATCACACCAGAGTTCAAGCCCAGGTAGACCTTGTTATGTCTTCCAAGTGTCACACAAATATCCACAATTAAATCCAAAACACTTCCACATGGCACTCATCTTCTTCCATTTACACAATCATCATAATCTCTGGCTGGAGGTTTCCATGAGGGGTGCAGCCCAAGACAGTGTCCAATATAACCTCCCTTGCCCCTCATTTGCCTAAAATAAGGGTGGCCAGGACATCCTTCCAGTGTACCAAGAGTGATCAAATAGGCCTGCCATTAATATGGCACTGCTTCTCCAATTTGAGGCCTACTGACTGTGTGTTTTAGATTCTTTATGTGAATGGGAGTCTTGAGAAAAACCAAGCACTTATGGGCTAGCCTCTGCAGGGTTTTGAGGAACACATTTGAACCAAATTATCACTATTCTCACATGATGGATGACAGGAACCTTACAGAGGAATGCGAGAGACTTCATCCACACTGACTGCTCTTTTGTCCATTTTGGTTTTGGATGCACACATGGGATCCTTCTTTAGATCCATCAGGTGCTGAGAATCTAAGCCACAGTCTCACACAGGGCCAAAAGGCTGATTCAGACACATCCCTTTCCAAAGCAATTAAGCAAAGAGCCACAGGTGATGCCCTTTCATTTCCATTTGAAAACTGTTTCTTTAGGCTCTACAATGGTGTGGCCTGAGGCAAAGACCTTCCTGACATTCAGGGCATCAGAACAATTGGTGAGCAAAAGGCCCAAAGCAGGGTTTCTTCACTTAGAATTTCCTGGTCAAACTAATATCTGAGTTTTCTGAGATGCTCCCATTTCTTTCAGCTATCCAGTACATGGCCATGTCACAGAGCTTGGAGGTGGTACATATTTTGGACAAAAAACCATGAGCCTATTCCGGAGAGTGGCCAGAATTCAGGAAGAAAAGAGGAACTTAGGAAGATTGTTGGAGTTGTCCACCCATAAGTCAAGCCGCAGTCCATTCATAAATTGGGCAAGTTGAGTCTAGACAGGACACATCCAATGATTCATTCTCTTTTCTAATATCTAAAACCACGGACACAGTGGGATACACAGACAAAGAAACACTGGCCTTGTCAAACGACTTACCAGAAACAGTTCACTCCAAACCAAACAAACCGCCTTTCCTACCTATTCTCAGAACATGAGACAAAATCTCAAACCCACACCCACACACACAAAGGAAGCTCCTTCCCCAAGTAGGTCTGTGACTATTGGGAGTGTCTTCTGACTGGTGGGCCAAACTATGTTCTGATGAAATCGCCTGTCCTGTGTCAGATATGGTCTCGTTGGCCAAATCTGTGAAGTTGTCACTAGCCAGCGGTGAGCCACTACCTGCTGTCTCAGGAAAGGCCCCTCTTCAGAGCTTTCCTGACATTTGTTCATCCTCACCTCAGTAGGTACCAAGAAAGACTGACTCTGTCCTTGGTAAATCCAAAAAATAAGACCACTGGGACTGGGACTGAGACTGGCTCTGGGTGCCTGGCTTCCCGGATTCCAAGTTCAGAGAGTTCCATCACCAAGGAAGTGAGGTGAGATTACTTCCTTCAGGAATTCTTTGAGGTCATTGCCTTGGCAACCACTTTGTCCTATGAGATGGAGGCTGCCCTTACTTCCTGTGACACTTTTACAAGTTAGAATGGTATATCAACCATAGGCACCCAGGAACAGCTCTCCACACATGCCTGGTTTGGTCTATCTTGTGTACATTAACAAGAGAGAGGCTTATTCAGACACAACCCTTCATCCTGGAAAGGTTGTTTGCGATGGAAGATGACATTTGCTCTCTCAGGTCCTTCATAGATGCCTACATCTTCTCCAGGGATCAAATTTGCATGGACATTTGAGGTTCTCAGCAGGAGGAAGATACCCTACATTCCTGTATTGTAAGATGAACTCTGTCCCTGCTCTTCTGCAAAGTTAGATTGAGGGAAGAGTGTATGGTTAGGGTTAATAACATGTTTGATTTGGGTTACGAATCATTGCGAAGGATGATTAATAGTATTGGGAACCTGCGATATTTATAAGATTATAGAGGTGAAATATAAGTATGGAAACAGAAATCTAGGTAAGATTTGAAGCCCAGAAGGGCATTAGGCCCTTGATTGGGATACTTAGCTTATAATTACGTTCTGCGCAGATGTCTCAGATAAATCGATAATCAATGGCATAGGACCTTACACCTTGGAAGATTGATTTTAGAAGAGAACATCCACTCAAATTGAGATAGTCGGTGGGATTAGGAAGGTAGTCAGTAGGTTTAGGAAATAGAGTGAGTATAGGACATGGAGCAAAAGTTCTGTAGCAATAGTGTTTTGGTTATAGAGTGAATGTAAATTTCAGCACATGTGAAGAGTCATTCACAATGATTAACTGGGGAAAATATGTAGAAAGGAAAATATCAATACAGACCTTACGAAATTAGGCAATTATACAGTGAGTGATAGGATTAGACATTTTCAATAGGGTTGAGATTGAATACATAATCTTAGGAAGAAACAAATATGTCGTCACCAATAGGAATGACATTTGAAAGCATTAGGCAACCAGGACATGTATCGTTTTAGTAATCCATGTTCACTTTCCATATAGTATTTGGTACAATCATAAGTGTGATTTTTGCATTTTGTGCCCAGAAAAATATTGTGATCAAATGTATATGTAGATCATAAGACATGAGTATTTCTTCCACGATTACTGGGAGCAATATTTGAAGACATATAAATTAGTATTGGGGGTACAAAGTGGTGTACCCTGTGTCTATGAATATAGAGATAATGCATGAATAGACCATACTGTGAATAAATATTATAACTGGTTCCACTTTAAATAATGGATTGAATTGATATCTGAAAATATATAGGAAATCATATATTGACATACAATCATTCACTCCAACCAGTTATATATCTAATGGTAATCTTAGGGTTATTGTTTATCATGAAGTGTGTGTGAGTTTTGTTTCAAAAGTGATTATGGAAATCGAAAATAATATGTTTGGAAAAAAGTCTCATGAAAAGACCAGTCAAGAAATATGGAGGAATCCATGTGTTCTGAAGCAGGAAGTGATTGAAAGTGAAACAAATGCCTATAAATTTTCTAAATTGTGAATGAAATATATATCCTGTTATGTGCATAAACTGTTGAAATAGTAATGTATCAGTGTTGAATAAAAGTGAAAGTCAAAATACACATCATGTCCAATAGGAATCTACTTGCATTGATGTTAAACTGGGTCAGTTACTGTAGAAATATTAGAATTGTGTGCATTATGCACCAAAGATAGTTTTTTTTTATTTTTATTTATGGTTGTTCAAAACATTACATAGTTCTTGATATATCATACTTCACACTTTGATTCAAGTGGGTTATGAACTCCCATTTTTACCCTGTATACAGATTGCAGAATCACATCAGTTACACATCCATTGATTCACATATTGCCATACTAGTGTCTGTTGTATTCTGCTGACTTTCCTATCCTCTACTATCCCCCCTAGCCACCCTGCCCCTCCCCACTTCTCTCTCTACTCCCTCTACTGTAATAAATTTCTCCCCCTTGTATTATTTTTCCCTTTCCCCTCAATTCCTCTTGTTTGTAATTTTGTATAACCCAGAGTGTCTGCTTCCAATTCCATGCAATTTCCCTTCTCCCTCCCTTCCACCTCTCATCCCTGTTTAATGTTAATCATCTTGTCATGCTCTTTGTCCCTATCTGTTCTTAGTTACTCTCCTTATATCAAAGATGACATTTGGCATTTGTTTTACAGGAATTGTGTAGCTTCACTAAGCATAATCCAGTCTAATGCCATCCATTTTCCTGCAAATTCTGTGATTTTTTCATTTTTCAATGCAGAGTAATAATCCATTGTGTGTTAATGCCACATTTTTTTTAATCCATTATTCTATTGAAGGGCATCTAAGTTGGTTCCACAGTCTTGCTGTTGTGAATTGTGCTGCTATGAACATCGATGTAGCAGTGTCCCTGTAGCATGCTCTTTTTAGGTCTTTAGTGAATAGACCAAGAAGGGGAATAGCTGGGTCAAATGGTGCTTCCATTCCCAGCTTTCCAAGAAATCTCCATACTGCTTTCCCAATTGGCTGCACCAATTTGCAGTCCCACCAGCAATGTACAAGTGTACCTCTTTTCCCACATCCTTGCCAGCACTTCTTGTTGTTTGACTTTATAATGGCTGCCAATCTTACTGGAGTGAGATGGTATCTTAGGGTGGTTTTAATTTGCATTTCTCTGACTGCTGGAGATGGTGAGCATTTTTTCATGTACTTATTGATTGATTGTATGTCCTCATCTGAGAAGTGTCTGTTGAGGTCCTTGGACCATTTGTTGATTGGGTTATTTGTTATCTTATTGTCTAATTTTTTAAGTTCTTTGTATACTCTGGATATTAGGGCTCTCTCTGAAGTGTGAGTAGTAAAGATTTCTTTCCAGGATGTAGGCTCCATATTTACCTCTCTTATTGTTTCTTTTGCTGAGAAAAAACTTTTTTAGTTGAGTAAGTCCCATTTGTTGATTCTAGTTATTAACTCTTGTACTATGGGTGTCCTATTGAGGAATCTGTAGCCCGACCCCACAGTATGTACATCGTAACCACATTTTTCTTCTATCAGACAGTGTGTCTCTGATTTGATATCAAGCTCCTTGATCCATTTTGAGTTAACTTTTGTGCATGGCGAGAGAAAGGGATTCAGTTTCATTTTGTTACATATGGATTTTCAGTTTTCCCAACACCATTTGTTGAAGATGCTATCCTTCCTCCATTGCATGCTTTTAGCCCCTTTATCAAATATAAGATAGTTGTAGTTTTGTGGATTGGTTTCTGTGTCCTCTATTCTGTACCATTGGTCCACCTGCCTTTTTCGGTACCAGTACCATGCTATTTTTGTTACTATTGCTCTGTAGTATAGTTTGAAGTCTGGTATCGCTATACCACCTGATTCACACTTCCAGCTTAGCATTGTTTTGCAATTCTGGGTCTTTTATTTTTTCATATGAATTTCATGATTGCTTTCTCTATTTCTACAAGAAATGCCTTTGGGATTTTGATTGGCATTGGATTAACCCTATAGAGAACTTTTGGTAATATCGCCATTTTGATGATGTTAGTTCTGCCTATCCATGAACAGGGTATATTTTTACATCTTCTAAGATCTTCTTCTATTTCTCTCTTTAGGGTTCTGTAGTTTTCATTGTATAAGACTTTCACCTCTTTTGTTAGGTTGATTCCCATTTTTTTTTTTTTAGGATATTGTCAATGGAGTGGTTGTCCTCATTTCCATTTCAGAGGATTTGTCGCTGATATACAGGAATGCATTTGATTTATGCGTGTTGATTTTATATCCTGCCACTTTGCTGAATTCATTTATTAGCTCTATTAGTTTCTTTGTAGACCCTTTTGGGTCTGCTAGGTATAGAATCATGTCATCTGCAATAGTGATAATTTAAGTTATTCTTTTCCTATTTATATGCCTTTAATTTCTTTCATCTGTCTAATTGCTCTGGCCAGTCTTTTGAGAACTATATTGAACAGAAGTGGTGAAAGCGGGCATCCCTGTCTTGTTCCAGATTTTGGAGGGAATGTCTTCAATTTTTCTCCATTAAGAATGACGCTAGCCTGCGGTTTAGCATAGATTGTTTTTACAATATTGAGGAATGTTCCTGTTATTCCTAGTTTTTCAAGAGTTTTGAACATAAAGGGATGCTGTATTTTGTCGAATGCTTTTTCTGCATCTATCTAGATGATAATATGGTTTTTATTTTTAAGTCTATTGATGTGGTGAATAACACTTATTGATTTTCGTATATTGAACCCTCCTTGCATCCCAGGGATGAATCCTACTTGATCATGGTCCACATTTTTTTGATATGTTTTTGTAACTGATTCTCCAGAATTTAATTTAAGATTTTTGCATTTAGGTTCATTAGAGATATCGGTCTTTAGTCTTCTTTCTTTGAAGTGTCTATCTGGTGAAGGAATCAGAGTGATATTGGCCTCGTAGAATGAATTTGGAAGACCTCCCTCTTTTTCAATTTTCTGAAATAGCTTGAAAAGTATTGGTATTAGTTCATATTTAAAGGTTTTGTAAAAGTCTGATGTATACCCATACGGTCCTGGGATTTTCTTAGTTGGTAGTCTTTGGATGGTTTCTTTTATTTCCTCAATTGATATTGGTATGTTTAGGTTGTCTATATCCTCCTAACTCACTCTGGTCAGATCATATGACTTAAGAAATATTTCGATGCCTTCACTATCTTCTATTATTTTGGAGTATAAGGATTCAAAGTAATTTCTGATTATCTTCTGTATTTCTGAAATATCTGTTGTGATATTGCCTTTTTCATCCCATATGATAGTAATTTCAGTTCTCTCTCCTCTTCATTAGCATGGCTAGGGGTCTGTCCATTTTATTTATTTTTTCAACGAACCAACTTTTAGTTTTGTCAATTTTTTCAATTGTTTCTTTTGTTTCGATTTCATTGATTTCTGCTCTGATTTTAATTATTTCTTTCCTTCTACTTCTTTTGCTGTTGTTTGCTCTTGTTTTTCTAAGATTTTGAGATGAAGTATGAGATCATTTATTTGTTGTTTTTTTCTTTTTCTAAGGAATGAACTCCAAGCAATGAATTTTCCTCTTAGAATTGCTTTCAATGTGTCCCATAGATTCCGATATATTGTGTCTGTGTTTTCATTTTTCTCTAAGAATTTTTTATTTTCCTCCTTGATGTCTTCTATAACCCATTGATCATTCAGTAACCTATTGTTCATTCTCCAAATGATGCATGGGTTTTCCTTCCTTCTTTTATCATTGATTTTTAGTTTCATTCCATTATGATAAGATAAGATGCATGGTATTATCTCTACTCCTTTAATTTGTCTAAGAGTTGCCCTGTGACATAATATATGATCTATTTTTGAGAAGGATCCATGTGCTGCTGAGGAAAAATGTAACTGCTTGATGTTGGGTCGTATATTCTATATATGTCAATTAAGTCTAGGTTATTAATTGTGTTATTGAGTTCTATAGTTTCCTATTTCAACTTTTGTTTGGAAGTCCTGTCCAGTGGTGAGAGAGCTGTGTTGAAGTCTCCCATGATTATTGTATGGTGGTCTATTAGACTCTTGAACTTGAGAAAAGTTTGTTTGATGAACATAGCTGCACCATTGTTTGGGGCATACATATTTATGATTGTTATGTCTTGCTGGTGTATGGTTCTCTTGAACAGTATGTAGTGTCCCTCTTTATTCCTTTTGATTAACTTTGGCTTGAAATCTATTTTATTTGATATGAGTATGGACACTCCTGCTTTTTTCCGAAGTCCATATGAGTGATATGATTTTTTCCAAACTTTCACCTTCAGTGTATGTATGTCTTTTTCTTATCAAATGCGTCTCCGGTAGGCAGCATATTATTGGGTCTTGTTTTGTGATCCATTCTACTGGCCTGTGTCTGTTAATTGGTGAGTTTAAGCCATTAACATTTACAGTTATTATTGAGATAAGGGTTGTTCTTCCAGCCATATTTGTTTATTTATGTTATTAAACATGGATTGTTTTCCTCTTTGATTATTTCCCCCCTTTAATGTCCTACCTCCCACTGTTGGTTTTCATTATTTTCCAATTACTCTTCCTGTAATATTTTGCCAAGGATGTTTTGAAGAGATGGTTTTCTAGCTACAAATTCTTTTAACTTTTGCTTATCATGGAAAGTTTTAATTTCATCTTCCATCCTGAAGCTTAATTTTGCTGGATACACAGTACATGGTTGGAACCCATTTTCTTTCTGTGATTGAAAAATGTCATTCCAGGATCTTCTAGCTTTCAGAGTCTTTGTTGAAAGATCAGCTGTTATCCTGATTGGTTTACCCCTAAATATAATCTGCTTCCTTTCTCTTGTAGATTTTAAAATTCTCTCCTTATTCTGTATGTTGGGCATCTTCATTATAATGTGTCTAGGTGTGGATCTCTTATGATTTTTCACATTCGTCGTCCTGTAGGCTTTTAGAATGTGGGAGTCTGTCTCATTCTTCAAGTCTGGGAAGTTTTCTCATATTATTTCATTGAATAGATTGCTCATTCCTTTGGTTTGGACCTCTATACCTTCCTGTATCCCAATGACTCTTAAGTTTGGTCTCTTTATTTTATCCCATATTTCTTGGACGTTCTGTTCATGGTTTCTTAACAGTTTGGCTGAGCTGTCTATGTTCTTTTCAAGTTGAAATACTTTGTCTTCATTGTCTGATGTTCTATCTTATAAGTGTTCTACTCTGATGGTAGTATTCTCAATTGAGTTTTTAAGATGGTTTATTGCTTCCTGCATTTCTAGGATTTCTGTTTGTTATTTTTTACAACCTCTATCTCCCTGTATAGTTGATCTTTTGCTTCTTGGTTTTGTTTATGTAATTCATTGTTGAAGTGATCTTTCATTGTCTGATTTTGCTGTCTAATGTCTTCCTTGAGACTCCAGATCATCTGAAGAATGTATATCCTGAGTTCTTTATCTGACATTCCATTTGCTGCAGCTATTACCTCTTCTAAAGTTGTGTTGACCTGCATTGCTTGTGGTTCTTTTTTCCTTTTCTTTTCATACTGCTCGCGTTTCTTTCTGCTTGGTGAAACTGTTGTGATTTTGAAATTTTCCCCCTATATATTTATATTGCTCTTGTATATTTGAAAAGTCTTCATTGCAGGGGCAGGGGTGGCTGTGCTGTTCCACCAATTGGGGTGATATATCTACCACGCTGATGGGCCGCTAGGCCTGTTATTCTGATCGGTCGCAGGTCTGCTTACCATGCAGGCGCAGGAGGCTGCTCTCCTCTGCCCCTCCTCCAATTGGTGTGACGTGTCTACCACGCCCGTGGACCCCTGCTGTGTTCTGCCGATCGGTCGCAGGTCTGCCTACCTTGCTTGCGTGGGCGGCGGCTCTGCTCTACCCCTACCCCAATTGGGGTGACGTGACTACCACGCCAGTGGGCCGCTGGGCCTGGTCTGCCGGTTGGTCGCAGGTCAGGATACCTTGTGAGCACGGGCTACAGATCTGTTCTGCCCCTACTCCAAATGGGGTAAAGTGTCTGCCGCGCCAGCAGGCCGCTGGGCCTCTTCTTCTGGTCAGGTGCAGGTCTGCTACCTTGCAGGCGCGGGTGGTGGCTCTGCTCTGCCCCTACTCCAATTGGTGTGTCGTGACTACCATGCCTGCAGGTTGCTGGGCCTGTTCTGGGCATGGGCAAAGGCTCTGCTCTGCCCCTACTCCTATTGGGGTAATGTGACTACCATGCCGGTGACCCACTGGGATTGTACTAGGCACGGGAGAAGGCTCTGCTCTGCAACAACTCCAATTGGGGTGATGTGACTACCACACCTGTGGGTCGCTGGGCCTGTTCTGGGCCCGGGTAGCAGCTCTGTTCTGCCTCTACTCCAATTGGGTTGACGTGACTACCATGCAGGTGTGTCACTGGGTCTGTTCCAGGTGCGGGCAGCTGCTCTGCTCTGCCCCTCTGGCTTGATGACAAAGTGAGAGAGACCCGGGTGTTTGTGACTCACTTTCTTCACCAGGAGACCAACTGTTTCTGTCACTGCTGGTATCAATGAAGTTATCTCCTCTGCTGCTTTCTGATGACATCAGAAATTTGTCATGTTGGTATCCCATGTGAAAGGCAGCATTTTGTTCCCTTTTCTGGGTGACCAAAGCAATGGGTGAGTCCTGACCGGCCCTCACAAGCCACGTCTCAATCCTGTTGCCACTGCCTATGAAGGCTCGGTTGATATTTACCTCCACAGTATTCAGCAAGACCCGGAACGAGAAGCAGTTTCCGCGGGTTCTTTAGCCCTGGGCCAGATCAGTTCCGAGAGGCGGAATTCGGCCGCTCTGGGCTTGGTGTATGTTCTAATAGGAGCAGGCTCCAAGACGGAGTTTCTGCAGGTTCTTTGGCACTGAGCCTGAGTAATTTGTCTGTGACACAAAGGTGAATGGCATCCTGAAATTACCTGTTCTATAGGTGAATGAGCTTCGATCAGTCGAAAACAGGGATGGTGACATCAGCTCTCCAAGATGGTGGCCGCTGGCTTCCTCTGTGGTCTGACCGGTGTGGAGAACCGAATTGGACCGCATCCTTTCCCGTCTCAAACCCAGAATTCAGCACTTAGCACAGTGATTGCATACCTGTCAGGAGCCCACAGAATCCACACCGCTGTATATTTGCATTGCTATCTCTTCGTTTCCCAGTGCACGCTGCAGACTCTAGCCACAGACCGATTTCCTGAATAAGCAGCATGATCCTCTATGCGGACAAATCACTCATGTTTGAGCCCGCGTAGCTGATCCTCGTGAGATGGAAATATGTCGACTAGGTTTTGGAGCACCCCAATTTTGCTGGAAATTTCTAATAAGATAGGTTTTAGCCATTATAACTCGTCATTCTCCCGCACAGTGACGCGGTACATGGGGGTGATGCACTCCCTTCACCACCATCATATGATCCCCCAAAGTTAGTTTTCAGTACTAAGAAACAAATATGTATTTCTGGTGGATGAATAATTCTGAGAATATTCTTGTGAAAACTTGATTATTAATCCAAATACATGAATATGAGTGAATTTAGGGAGTGTATAATAAGAAAAATATACTTCATATTTTGAAAAATCTGGAGAGTGAATATATATATATATATATATATATATATATATATATATATACACACACACACACACACACACATACACACACAGACATTAAAAAGTAGCATTATGTATGCCAATCGAAATTCACCACGAAGTAATATATCATCCACAGATCCAAAAATATTCATTTTAATGAACATGGATTTATGTTGTTCAAATAAGAAGCTCACTCATATGTTGAATTTTCAGTTCCAACAGCATTTAGTGGGAGTGATCTCTTCTCACAATTTGCATCTGCCAAGCCAGCCACCTCACAAAATGTACGAGTGATACCAGGTAGAATTCTATATGTGCATATAAAAATACATGTGATGAATAGGCTACAGAGAAAGGGAGACAGTTATTCACATGTTTGTTAACTTTTAAAACACATGGAGAACTATTTCAATTAAAATTCGCTAGATTTATAACACCTACCATTTATCATACGAAAGGCAAGTCCAACTATACACCATGCCTCCTGTGAACCTCCTGTATTTCTATTCTGTTTGGGTTATTTTTCTCCACCATATTAGGATTAAAAGTCAAAGTCTAGTAGGGTATGTGTTAGTGTCAGGGATTCAGTATTTCGAATGGAAAATTGGAAAATGTATCAAATGTGTATGCAAATATGTGCTACACAAAAATCTTCCCACCCTCATTCAGCACAATGCCTTGACATTACCTTCGCCCCACATAAGACACAATTAGAGGAGAAGAGTTAGAAAATCTGTGAATACATATGTGTAATGAAAAATGCTCAGGAGTTCACAAATTTGCAGGTGGTAGAGGAGTTTCCAAAAGTAAGGGACAGGGTAAAAACTCCACAAACATGAAGTTCTGCCAGCCTAACATCTGGAGAAACTGCCTCTGAGGTTGGGCAATGAAATATATGCTGTTGTCAGGAGCATTAGCTTCATTTGTTGTGAGACCATCATAGCTGAGTCTTCATCTATGTGATCTGGATGACATGGATTCTTATTTTCCAATGAACATGAGGCAGCAGTGCTGAATTTTCTATTTGTAGGTAACCTGTGGCCACTGGGGTCTAAGTGTCTCCCCTTGTGGACTGTAATTCCATTTGGTCATCCTCCACTATTCGTGGTATTTCTTGCTGCTGCACTGGGAGATTGGTGTTTGCTTCATGAAATACAAGGATTTCAAATGGGACACAGTGCTGAAGTAAGTTCTGTCAAGTGTGGTGGGTCAGGTTCGTCAGGAGAATGCACCAACCAGGCTTCTATCCCACATAGCTTGCCCCATTGACCATAGCAACCTGATTCTGAACATTGCCCTAAAACCTCTCCATATAACAATATGCTTTTACATATAAGGGTCTACTGGCTGCAAAATGTCAGTCACAATCCATTTGGAAGCCAATGGCAGATCCAAATGCCCCCACCACAGATGTTTTATTACACACCTGCAACCACTACTCTAGTACAACTACTCAGCAGGATCCAACTTACTGGCATCTCTGTTCAACACCATTTTCATAAAACCCAGTCAATCAAGGCACTGTCTTGTATACTCATGATCAGCAACAGGACATCCAAATATTCTCCAGTGCTACCCGGTCATGGGAATTTCAAAAATTTCATGGTATTGATATAGCCAATTTTCAAGGATGAAGTTGGAGGCACTGTGAATTTTAATTCACTCAGAAACCATTAAATGGTGAGGAAGCTCATTTCAATGAAAACTCTGGAGAATTCTTACAGGCAAGGCTTCCAAAAGTGGCGAAAAGTCAGATTAAGCCAGGCCCCTTGAGGTCTACAATGTATGGTCCATGTGTGTTTCGACTCTCAAATATGGCTGCCAAGTCTTTAAGAATAATATCATGTGATATCCTGGCTGAGATTCCCTGTGCTCTGTGGAAAGTCAACTTGGGCCTAGATGTCACTTTCCAAGGGCAACTCTCATGCATGGCCATCTAAAATTCCAACACAATTCCTGGCAATAATTCTCTGAGATCAGTAAAAGAACTCAGTCTCTAAGGGGAATCACACCAAAGTGCAAGCCTAGGTGGACCCAGAGATCTCTTCCAACCGCCAGACAAATATCCACAATTTAAACCAAACACTCTCACATGGCCCTCATCTTCTTCCATATAGACACTCATCATATTCTCTGGCTGGAGGTTTCCATAAGGGACGCAGCCCATGACAGTGTCCAAAATAAGCTCCGTGCCCCTCATTTGCCTAAAGTCAGGGTGGCCTGGACTCTCTTCCTGTGAACCAGTAGTGATCAAATAGGCCTGCCTTTAATATTGCTTGGCTTCTCCAACTTGAGGCCTTCTAGCTTTGGGGTTTAGATTCTTTAAGTGAATTGGAGTCATGAAAATCAAACACCTATGGCCTAGCCTCTGCAGGGCTTTGAAGAACTCATTTGACCCAAAGGATCCCTATTCTCACTTGATGGATATCAGGAACCTACCAGAGGAAGGCAAGAGAGTTCATCAACAATATCTGATCTTTTTGCCATTTTGGTTTTGGATGCATGCATGGGATCTATCTTTAGATCCATCAGGTGCTGAGAATCTAAGCCACAGCCTCACACAGGGCCAACAGGCTGATTCAGACATATCCCAATCCTAAGCAATTAAGCAAAGAGTCACAGGTGATTCCCATTCATTTCCATTTGAAAACTGTTTTCTTCAGGGTTCACAAAGTGGTGGCTTGAGGCAAAAAACTTCCTGACATTCAACAGAACAATAGGTTAGCAAAAGGAACAAAGAGGGGTTTCTCCACTGAGACTTTCCTGGTCAACAGATATTTGAGATTTCTGAGATGCTAGCCATTTCTTTCAGCTATCCAGTACATAGCCATGTCACAGATCTTGGAGGTACAAATCTTGGACACAAAACCACGATACTATTCTGGAGAGTGGCCAGAATTGAGAAAGAAAACAGGAAATTAGGAAGCTTGTAGGTGTTGCCCATCCATAAGGCAAGCCAGAGTCCACTCATGAATTGGGCAGGATGAATGCTGGGAAGCTTTCTACTAGACAGGACACATCCATTGATGCATTGTCTTTTCTAATGTCTACAACAATGGACTCAGTGGGATACACACACATAGAAACACTCGCCTTGTCAAAGGACTTAATAGAAATATTCCACTCCATACCAAACAAACCGCCTTTCCTACCTATTCTCAGAACATGAGACAAAACCACAAACTCACACCCACACCCAAAAAGGCACCTCCTTCCCCGTAGTAGGTCTGTGACTCCCTGGAGTGTCGTCTGACTGGTGGGCCATTCTATGTTCTTCCAAAATGACCTCTCCTGTCTCAGATCATGTCTGCTTGGCCAACTCTGTGAAGTTCTCAAGAGCCAGCGGTGAGACACTACCTGCTTTCTCAGGAAAAGCCCCTCTTCAGAGGTTTCCTGGCATTTAGCCATCCTCACATCTGTAGGTACCAAGGAAGACTGACTCTGTCCTTGGTAAATCCAAACATGTCAGACCACTGGGACTAGGACAGGGACTGTCTCTTGGTGCCTGGCTTCCTGGATTTCAAGTTCAGAGAGTTCCATCACCAAGGAAGTGAGGTGAGATCACTTCCTTCAGGATATGAATGATGTCACTGCCTTGGCAACCACTTTGTCCTAACAGTTGCTTCCAAAAGTATCATGAGGTGGAGGCTGTCCTGATTTTCATGGGACACTTTCTCTAGTTAGAATGTTATATCAACCATAAGCACCCGGGAACAGCTTCCACACAGGACTGGTTTGGTCCATGTTCTATACATTAAGAAGAGAGAGACTGATTCAGACACAACCCTCCATCCTGACCAGGATGATTGCCATGGAAGATGACTTTTGCTTTCTGAGGTACTTCATAGCTGCCTTCATCTTCACCAGGGATCATTTCTGCATGAACATTTGAGTTTCTCAGCAGGTGAAGATCCCCTAGATTCCTGTAGTTTAATACCCACACTGTTATTGCTCTCCTGCAAAGTGAGTGTATGGTTACGGTTAATAATATGTTCGATTTGGGTTAGGAATCATTCTGCAGGAAGAATAATGAGATTGGGAACCTGCGATATTTATAAGAATATATACGTGAAATATATGTATGAAAACGGGAATCTAAGAAAGATTTGAAGCCCAGAAGGGCATTGGGCCCTTTATTTGGATACTTAGTGTTGAATTATGTTCTGTACAGTTGTCTCAGTTAAATCGAAATACAGTGGCATAGGACCTTGTACCTTGGATGATTGAATGTAGAAGAGAACATCCAGTCAAAAAGGGATAGTCAGTAGGATTAGGAAGATAGTCAGTAGGTTTAGGAAGAAGAGTGAGTATATGATTTGGAATAAAAAGCTTCTTTAGCAATAGGGTTTCGTTTAGAGAGTGAATGGAAATATCAGCACATGTGAAGAGTCAGTCACAATGATGAACTGGGGAAAATATGTAGGAAAGCAGGTGTCAATAGAGACATTACGAAATCAGGCAAAGTATAAAGTGAGTGATAAGATTAGACATTTTCAACAGGGTTGAGTTTGAATACATAATCATAGGAAAAAACAAATATCTCGTCACAAATGGGAATGACATTTGAGAGCATTAGGCAACCTGGACATGGATGTTATTAGTTATCCACGTTCACTTTCCTTTTAGGCTTTGGTACAATCATAAGTGTGACATTTTTATGGTTTTTTTTTTTGTTCAGAATATTACTGTGATAAAATGTATATGTAGATCAGGTGGCATGAGTATTTCTTTCACCATTTCTGGGAGCAATATTTTGAAGACGTATACATTAGTATTAGGGGTACAAAGAGGTGTACCCTGTGTCTATTAATATAGAGATAATGCATGAATAGACCATACTATGAATAAATAACGTAACTGATTCCACTTTAAATAATGGATTGAATTGATATGTGAAAATATATAAGAAATCTTATATTGATATACAATCATTCATTCCAACCAGTTATATTTCTAATGGTAATATTAGGATTATGGTTTATGATGAATGGTGTTTGAGTTTTGCTTTACACGTGATGATGTTAAACAAAAATAATATGTTTGGAAAGAAGTCTCATGAAAAGACCAGTCAAGAAACATGGAGGAATACATGTGTTCTGAATCAGGAAGTGATTGATCGTGAAACAAATGCCTATAAATTTTCTAATTTGTGACTGAAATATATATCCCATCATGTGCATGAACTGAAGACATAGTAACGTACAAGTGTTGAATAAAAATGAAAGTCAAAATACACATCATGTCCCCTAGGAATCTACTTGCATTCATTTTAAACTGGCTAAGTAACTGTAGAAATATTAGGGTTTGTATGCACCATTCACTGAATTTAGTTTTCAGTACTAGGAAACAATATGTATTTCAGGTGGATGATTATTTCTGAAAATAATCTTGTTGAAAGTTGATTATAAATCCACAGATATGAATATGAATGTATTTAGGGGCGTGCATAATAAGACACATATATTTCATATTTTGAAAAATCTAAAGAGTATATATATATATATATATATATATATATATACACACACACACGTAAATGCACAGATATTAAAAAGTAGCAATACAGGAGATCCATTATGAAGGCAGGCATGGAGAATTCAAGTCTCTCATCTCTTCAGCTGCGCGGGCATAGGGAGTCGTAAACTGTCTAAATGCTGTTTGCTCAGAATCACTAGGCAATATTGACCTGTTGTGAATCTGGGGCGAACCGTCTGGGCCCCTCAGAACACACACAAAGCCCGGATTGGCTGCATTCAAGCTTAGATTCATCTGGTTTTTGTGACTCAGCACTAACATTCCCGCTGAAATAATTGGTCGGGCTTTCGGAATTGACAGAGTTAAAAGCCAACTGAGCCTTCATAGGCAGTGGCCACAGGATTGAAATGGGGCTTGGGAGAGATAGTCAGGACCCAGCTGTTGCATTGGTCACCCAGCAAAGGGAACGAACGGTCACCATTTTAATGGTATACCACCATGGCAGCGAACTGACGTCACAGTCGGAGGAGATAACTTCATTGAAACCAGTGCGACAAGTATGTTATCCCATTGCCATCTCTCTCAACACCGCAGGGAAACCTCAAGGGCCCTTCCCACCTCTGCCGTAATGGCCCCTCCCAGCTCTCCAAGGAGCGCAATACCCAGACCTAGGGAATCAGGATTGGCTCGGGACTCGAGGCGTGTAATTGCCGGCTACCGCTCCCACCAGTGCTGACAATTGAGGTCTCTTACACCACCTACCGGGGCCATGGCTCCCGAAGGGCAAGCAAATTCGCTGGGGTTTCTCAGCCCCAAGCTCTACAAACTTAGGGTCTGAGGGAGGCAATTAAGGAGAGTGTGCCCAGCCGTTCATGGAAACAGGGCTACCAGGAGCAGAGGCCTGGCTTGTAACCAGTATTGTGGTGAGCGTCACAGGTGAGTGGGGCCTGGCATGAGGAAGCACAAGAGAAGGCCCTAGGCACTCAGGGTTGGAGACCCGCCCAGTCTGGGAGGAAGAGCTGCTGCACAGTGATTGGTTCCCACTTATTGAGAGGAGAAGCTTGGCCCAGTGCGCACAGCTCCACCTACTGGAAGAGAAGTTAATTGAACTCTAGGACTGCATGTATTATTACTATTTTTTTATTTGTATTTTTTTCTTTTTCTTTCATTTTCATTTTTGTTGTTGTTGTTCATTAACTTTTTTAAATGTTTTTATTTTTTTAATTTCTTTTATTTTATTATTATTATTATTAATATTATTATTTTAAATTTTAATTTTCAATTTTTTAATCATCATTATTACTTAAAATTTTCTTTCTTTATTTTCTATTTTTTTTGTCTTTTCATTTCATTTCAATTTTTTTATTCCCCCTTACTTGAATTCTACCTGCCTACTATCATTCTCTTTAGTGACTTCTCCCTTCCCTTCTAATATCTTTCCTCTCAAGCATCAAATAAATTTATAAGAGTAAGCAGTAACTCAGTAGTCAAACAGAACGAGAAGTAACATGAGAAGCATAAAAAAGCAAGGAAGAAAAGGAGTACGAACAATGAAGGACAGCCTAAATATTCAAGAGCACCTAGAGTCATCAGAAAAATGGTCATATAAAGAACTCAAGGAATACCTTAGACAGATGGAATGGAACCTTAAAGAGGATACGAGACAGCAAAAACAAACAGTGATAGAACGCATTGAAAATAAATTACATAAACAGATAAAATAAGAAATTAAGCATCTTTATCAGGAGATAGAGATTATTAGAAAAATCAAACAATAATTCTAGAAATCAAGGAAATGATAAACCAAATTAAAAATTCAATTGAGAGTATCACTAACAGTGTAGAGCAAGTAGAAGACAGAATGAAGACAAAATATATCATCTTGAAAAAAGTCTAGCCAACAAAGAAATGCTGTAAAAAATTATGAGAAAACATTCAAGAGATATGGAATAACATAAAAAAAAAAAAAAACTAATGAGTCATATGGATAGAGGAAGGTACAGAGATTCAAACCAAGGGAATGAGAAATCTGCTGAATGAAATAATTACAGAAAACTTTCCAGAAATAAAAATGGAAAGGGATAAACAAATTGTAGATGCTTACAGGACATCGAGCACACAAAATCACAGTAGACCAATGCCAAGAAACATTGTTATGAAGATATCCAATATACAGAACAAAGAGAAAATATTAAAAGCTACCATAGAAAGGAGGCAGATTAGAATCATTACAATCAGGGGTAAACCAAAAAGGTTAACAATGGATTTTTCATCACAGATGCTGGAAGTGAGAAGATCCTGGAACAACGTACTTCAAACACTGAAAGACAATGGATGCCAACCAAGAATTATGTATCCAGCAAAATTAAGCTTAAGGTAAGACAACGAGATAAAAATATTTCATGATAAACAAAACCTAAAAGAATTTGCAGCCAGATAACCAGCATTGCAAAGCATCTTGAGCAAAACACTACACGAGGAAGAAATGAAAATCAACAACGAAAACCATGAGTGAGAAGTGCCTCAGTAATGACAGAGGGCGGAGGAAAAGCTAATCATGGAGAAACAAACTAATTTAAAAAAAAGATATAAGCAAACATGGGTGGCAGTACAAACCATATATCATTAGTAACTCTAAAAGTAAATGGCTTAAACTCTCGAATAAAGTGACATAGGCTTGTAACTTGAAATAAAAAAAAAATCCAACAATATATTGCCTCCAGGGGACACATCTGAATGGAAAAGACATACACAGGCTGAAGGTGAAAGATTGGGAAAATTTATACCATGCACACGGTCCTCGTAAGCAAGCAGGGGTGGCCATCCTCCTATCGAATAAAATCGACCTCAAGACTAATTTAATCAAAAGGGATAAAGAAGGACATTATATACTGCTAAAATGAACCATTCACCGACAAGACATAACAATTATCAATATTCACGCAGCAAATAATGGTGCTGCGATGTTCATAAAACAAATTCTCCTCAAGTTAAAGAATCAAATAGACCACAATACAATAATTATGGGTGACTTCAACTCACCTCTCTCACCATTGGACAGATCCCCCAAACAAAAGTTGAAAAAAGAAACTATAGAACTCAATCTCGCAATCAATACCCTAGACTTAACTGACATATATAGAATATATCAACCATCATCAAGTGGATATACTTTTTTCTCAGCAGCACATGGATCCTTCTCAAAAATAGACGATATGTTATGCCATAGGGCAACCCTCAGTAAATATAAAGGGGTGGAGATAATACCATGATTTTTTTGTGATCATAATGGAATGAAACTGGAAACCAATGATAAAAGAAGGAAGAAAAAATCATACATCACATCCAAAATGAAGAATATGTTACTGAATGATCAATGGGTTACAGAAGACATAAAGGAGGAAATCAAAAAATTCTTAGAGATAAATGAAAATACAGACACAACATATCAGATTCTATGGGGTACAATGAAAAGAAGTTTTAAGGGGTAAATTCATCGCCTAGAGGTCATTCCTCAAAATAGAAAAGAAAAACAAATAAATGAGCTCACACTTCATCTCAAAGCCTTAGAAAAGGAAGAGCAAAACAACAGCAAATGTAGCAGAAGGCAAGAAATAATTAAAATCATAGCGAAATTGAAACAAAAGAAACTATTGAAAAAATTAACAAAACTAAAAGGGGTTCTTCAAAAAGATAAATAAGATAGACAGACCCTTAGCCATGCTAACGAAGAGAAGAAGAGAGAGAAATCAAATTACTAACATACGGGATGAAAAAGGCAATATTACACCAGATGCTACATAAATACAGAAGAAAATTAGAAATTATTTTGAAAACCTGTATTCCAATAATATAGAAAATAGTGAAGACATCGATAAATTTCTTAAGTCATATGATTTGCCCAGACTGAGTCAGGAGGAAACACACAATTTAAACAGACCAATATCAATGGATGAAGTAGAAGAAGCAATCAAAAGACTACCAACCAAGAAAAGCCCAGGACCGGATGGGTATACAGCAGAGTTTTACAAAACCTTTAAAGAAGAATTAATACCAATACTTCTCAAGTTATTCAGGAAATAGAAAAACTGGGAGCTCTGCCGAATTCATTCTATGAGGCCAACATCACCCTGATTCTGAAACCAGACAAAGACACCTCAAAGAAAGAAAACTACAGACCAATATCTCTGATGAACCTAGATGCAAAAATCCTCATTAAAATTCTGGCGAATTGGATAGAAAGGCACATCAAAAAAATCGTGCACCATGATCAACTTGGATTCATCCCTGGGATGCAAGGAGGGTTCAATATATGGAAATCAATAAATGTTATTCACAACATCAATAGACTTAAAGATAAGAACCATATGATCATCTCGATAGACGCAGAAAAACCATTCAACAAAGTAGAGCATTTCTTTATGTTCAAAACATTTTAAAAACTAGGGATAACAGGAACTTACCTCGACATTGTAAAAGCTATCTATGTTAATCCTCAGGCTAGCATCATTCTGAATGGAGAAAAATTGAAGGCATTCCCTCTAAAATCTGGAACAAGACAGGGATGTCCTCTATCACCACTTCTATTCAATATAGTTCTCGAAAAACTGGCCAGAGCAATTAGAGAGATGAAAGACATTAAAGGCATAAAAATAGGAAAAGGAGAACTTAAATTATCACTATTTGTAGATGACATGATTCTATACATAGAAGACCCAAAAGGGTCTACAGAAAAAACTACTAGAACTCATAAATGAATGCAGCAATGTGGCAGGATACAAAATCAACATGAATAAATCAAAGGCATTTCTGTATATCAGCGACAAAACTTCTGAAACAAAAATGAGTCAAAACACTGCATTCCCAATTTCCTCAAATAATTAAATACTTGGGAATAAACCTAACAAAAGAGGTGAAAGATTTATATAATGCAAACTACAGAACCCTAAAAAGAGAAATAGAATAAGATCTTAGAAGATGGAAAAATATACCGTGTTCATGGATAGGCAGAACTAACATCATCAAAATGGTGATATTACCAAAAGTTCTCTATAGGTTTAATGCAATGCCAATCAAAATCCCATAGAAACTTTTTGTAGAAATAGATAAAGCAATCATAAAATTCAAATGGAAAAATAAAAGACCAAGAATAGCAAAAGCAATTCTAAGCAGGAAGTGTGAATCAGGCAGTATAGCGATACCAGATTTCAAACTATATTACAGAGCAATCATAATAAAAACAGCATGGTACTGGTACCAAAAAAGGCGGGTGGACCAATGGTACAGAATGGAGGACACAGAAACTAATCCAAAAAGCTACAACTATCTTATATTTGATATAGGAGCTAATGGCCTGCAATGGAGGAAGGATAGCATCTTCATCAAATGGTGTTGGGTAAACTGGAAATCCATATGCAACAAAATGAAACTGAATCCCCTCCTCTCGCCATGCACCAAAGTTAACTCAATGTGGATCAAGGAGCTAGATTCAAATCAGAGTCTCTGCGTCTGATAGAATAAAAAGTTGGCTCCGATCTACATATTGTGTGGTCAGGCTCCAAATTCCTTAATAGGACACCCATAGAACAAGAGTTAATAATAAGAATCAACAAATGGGACTTACTTAAACTGAATTATTTTTTCTCAGAAAGAGAAACAATAAGAGAGGTAAATATGGAGCTTACATCATGGGAACAAATTTTTAGTCCTCACTCTTCACATGGAGCCCTAATATCCAGAGTATACAAAGTATACAAAGAACTTAGATAATTAGACAATAAGATAACCAATAACCCAATGGGCCAAGGACCTGAACAGAAACTTCTCAGAGGAGGACATAGAATCAATTAACAAGTACATGAAAAAAATGCTCTCCATTTCTAGCAGTAAGAGAAATGCAAATAAAAACCACCCTAAAATACCATCTCAATCCAGTGAGATTGGCAGCCTTTATGAAGTCAAACAACAACAAGTGCTGGCGAGGATGTGGGGAAAAGGGTACTCTTGTACATTGCTGGTGGGACTGAAACTGGTGTGGCCAATTTGGAAAGGAGTATGGAGATTCCTGGGAAAGCTGGGAATGGAAGCACCATTTGACCAAGCTATTGCCCTTCTCGGACTATTCCCTGAAGACCTTAAAAGAGCGTACTACAGGGATACTGCCACATGGATTTTCATAGCAGCACAATTCACAATTGCTACACTGTGGAACCAACCCAGATGCCCTTCAATAGATGAATGGATAAAAAAATGTGACTTTTATATACTATCGAGAATTACGCAGCACTAAAAAATGACAAAATCATGGAATTTGCAGGGAAATGCATGGCACTGAGCAGATTATGCTTAGTGAATCTAGCCAATCCCTAAAAAACAATTACCAAATGTCTTCTTTGATATAATGAGAGCAACTAAGAACAGAGCAGGGAGGAAGAGCATGAAGAAAAGATTAACATTAAGCAGAAACATGATGTGGGAGGGAAAGGGAGAGAAGAGGGAAATTGCATGGTAATGGAGAGAGACACTTATTGTTACACAAAATTACATATAAGAGGTTGTGGGAAAATAAACAAGGAGAGAAATGAATTACAGTAGGTATGGTAGAGAGAGAAGATGGGAAGAGAGGGGAGTGGGGATAGTAGAGTATAGGAAAGGTAGCAGAATACAACAGTAACTAATAGGGCATTATGTAAAAATATGGATGTGTAACTAATGTGATTCTGCAATCTGTATTTGGAGTAAAAATGGGAGTTCATAACCCACTTGAATCTAATGTATGAAATATGATATTCAAGAGCTTTGTAATGTTTTGAGCAACCAATAAAAGAAAAAAAAAGTAGCAACATATATGCCAATAGAAATTCATCATGAAAAGTATATAATCCACAGATCAAAAAATGTTCATTTTACTGAACATGGATTCATGTATAATGTTTTTCAACTAGGAAGCTCACCCATAGGTTGAATTTTCAGTTCCAACAGCGTTTAGGAGGAGTGAACTCTTCTCTCAATTTGCATCTGCCAATTCAGCCACCTCACAAGTGTATACGAGTGATATCAGGTAGAATTCTATATGTGCATATAAAAATACATGTACTGAATAGGCTACAGAGAAAGGGAGACAGGGATTCACATATTTGCTAATTTTCAAAACACATTTAGAACTATTTCAACAAAAAAATTGACTAGACTTATAACTCCTACATTATATAATGCAAAAGGCAATTCCAACAATACACAATGCGTCCTCTGAACTGCTTGTGTTTCTTCTCTTTTTGGCTTATTTTTCACCATCATATTAGGATTATTAGTCAGAGACTAGTAGGGTATGGGTTAGTGTCAGGGATTCAGTATTTCAAATGAAAAATTGAAAAATGAATCCAATGTGTATGTAAATATGTGCTACACAAAAATCTTCCCACTCACATCCAGAACAATGCCTTGACATTACCTACGCCCCAAGTAAAACACAATTAGAGTAGAAAAGTGTGAAAATCTATGAATACATATATGGAATGGAATATGCTCGGGAGTTCACAACCTTGGAGGTGGTAGAGGAGTTTCCAAAAGTAAAGGACAGGGTAAACACTCCACAAAAAGGAGCTCTGCTGGCCTAAGAATTCTTGGGAAACGGCTTCTGAGGTTGGGCACTTGAAATATATGTTGTTGTCATGAGCTTTAGCTTCCTTTGTAGTGAGACCATCATAGCTGGGTCTGCATCTATGTAACCGAAAGACATGGTTTCTTATATTTCAATGAACATGAGGCAGCAGTGCTCAATTCTCTCTTTGTAGCTAAACTGTGTCCATTGGAAGCTAAGTGTCTCCCAGTGGGGACTGTGAAGACATTTGGTCATCCTCCACTTTTCGTGGTATTTCTTGCTGCTGCACTGGGAATTTGGTATTTGCTTCACAAAACATAAAAAGTTCATCTGAGATACAGTGCTGGAGGGAGTTCTGTCACGTGTGGTGGGTCAGGGTCTGCAGGAGAATGCACCAACCAGGCTTGTATCCCACATAGCTTGCCCCAATAACCATAGCAACCTGATTCTGAATATTGCCCTGAAAACTCTCCATTTAACAAGATGCCTTTACATATAAGGGTCTGATGTCTGCACTATATCAGTCACAAAAAATTTGGAAGCCAATGGCAGATTCACATGGCCCCAACATGATGTTTTATCACACACCTGCCCACCACTGCTCTAGCCCCCCTACTCAGCAGGCTCCAAATTACTGGCTTCTCTTGTTCTACACCATTTTAATGAAACCCAGTCAAAAACAAGGCACTGTCTGGTATACACATGATCAGCAACAGGACATCAAAAGTTTCTGCAGTGCCACCTGGTCATGGGAATTTCAAAAATTTCATGGTATTTATCTTGAAATTTTTCAAGGATGAAGTTAGAGGCACTGTGGGTTTCAATTCATTCAGGAACCATTAAGTGTTGAGAAAGTTCATTACAATGAACGCTCTGGAGAACTCTCACAGTCAATGCTTCTCAAACAGTTGCCAAAAGGTCTCCTAAAGCCAGGCCAACTGACATCTACAATGTGAGGTCCATGTGTGTTTTGACTCTCAAATATGGGTGCTAAGTCTTTCAGAATAAAATTATGTGATATCCTGGCTGAGATTCTCAGGCCTCTGTGGAAACCACCCTGGGCCTAGATCTCAGTTTCCAAGAGTGAGTCTCATGCGTGGCCTCCTAAAATCCCAACACAATTCATGGCAATACTTCTCTGAGGTCAGTTTCAGAACTCAGTCTCTAAGGGGAATCACACCAGAGTTCAAGCCCAGGTGGACCCAGTCATCCCTTCCATCCGCCAAAAAATGACCACAATTAAAATCAAAACACTCCCACAGGGCCATCATCTTCTTCCATGTAGACACTCATCATAACCTCCAGCTGGAGGTTTCTATGAGCCCAAATAAGCTCACTTGCCCCTCATTTGCCTAAAATCATGATGGCCTGGACACTCTTCCTGTGAACCAGGAATGATCAAATATTCCTGCTGTTAAAGTGTTCCACTTCTCCAATTTGAGGCCTACTGGCTGTAGGGTATAGATTCTTTATGTGATTTGGAGTCATGAGAAAACCCAAGCAAATATGGGCTAGCCTCTGCAGGGATTTCAAGAACTCATTTGACCCAAAGGATCCCTATTCTCACTTTATGGAGGTCAGGAACCTAAAACAAGAAGGCAAAAATATTCATCAACAATGACTGCTCTTTTGGCCATTTTAGTTTTGGAAGCACATGGGATCTTTCTTTAGATCCATCAGGTGCTGAGAATCAAAGCCACAACCTCATACAAGGACAAGAGGCTGATTCAGACACATCTCATTCCAAATCAATTAAGCAAAGAGCCACAGGTGATGTCCATACATTTCCATATGAAAACAGTTTTCTTCAGGCTACACAAAGGGGTGGCCTGAGGCAAAGACCTTCCTGACATTCAGGGTAATAGAAATAGAAGTAAGCAAATGGCCCAAAGAAGGGTTTCTCCACTGAGACTTTACTGGTCACACTGAAATTTGAGTTTTCTTAGATGCTCCCATTCCCTTCAGCAATCCAGCACATGGCCATGTCACAGAATCTTGTGGTGTTACATATTTGGGAAACAAAACCATGAGCCTATTCTGGAGAGTGGCCAGAATTCACGAAGAAAACAGGAACTTTAGAAGATAGTAGATGTTGCCCATCCATAAGGCAAGCTGCAGTCCATTCATTAATTGGGCAGTATGAATGCGGGGAAGCTTTCAACTAGAGACAACACATCCATTGATGTATTCTCTTTTCTAATGTCTACAACCACGGATACAGTGGAATACACAGACCTAGAAACACTCACCATGTCAAACGACTTACTAGAAACAGTCCACTCCAAACCAAACAAACCACTTTTCCTACCTATTCTCAGAACATGAGAAAAAACCACAAACTCACACCTAAAACGGCAAAGGCACTTACTTCCCCCAAATAGGTCTGTGACTATCCGGAGTGTCTTCTGACTGGTGGGCCATATTATGTTCCCACAAAATGGCCTGTCCTGTTTCAGATCTGGTCTCCTTGTCCAACTCTGTGAAGTTGTCAGGAGCCAAAGGTGAGCCACTACCTGCTTTCTCAGGAAAGGCCCCTCATCAGAGCTCTGCTGGCATTTTTCCATCCTCACATCAGTAGGTACCAAGAAAGACTGACTATGTCTTTGGGAAAAGCAAACAAGTTAGCCCACTGGAACTGGGAGTGGGACTGGCTCTGGGTGCCTTCCTTCCTGGATCCCAGGTTCAGAGAATTCCATCACCAAGGAAGTGAAGTGAGGTCACTTCTTTCAGGAACTGAATATGGTCACTACCTTGGTAACCACTTTGTGCTAACAGTTGCATCCAGGGTTCCCATGAGATGGAGGCTGCCCCAACATCCTGTGACACATTCAGAAGTTAGAATGGTATATCAACCATAGGCACCAGGGAACAGCTCTCCACAGAGGCCTGGTTCACTCCATCTTCTCTTCATTAAGAAGAGAGAGGCTGATTCAGACTATCAATTAATCCTGACCAGGTTGTTTGCCATGGAAGATGACTATTGCTCTCTCAGGTCCTACATAGCTGCCTATATCTTCTGCAAGGATCATTTCTCCATGGATCTTTGATGTTCTCAGCAGGTGGAAGATCATCTACATTCCTATATTGTAAGACCCACACTGTCCCTGCTCTTAAGTAAGTTTTACTGAGGGAACAGTGTATGGTTAGGGTTAATAACATGTTCAATTTGGGTTACAAATCATTCTGCGGGATGAATAATGGTATTGGCAAAATGCGATATTTACAAGAGTATATATGTGAAACATAAGTATGAAAGCAGAAATCTAGGTAAGATTTGAAGCCCAGAAGGGCATTGGGGACTTGAGTGGGACACTTAGCTTTGAGTAATGTGCAGCACAGATGTCTCAGATAAATCAATATACACTGGCATCGTACATTGTACCTTGGATATTGAATGTTGAAGAGAACATCCAGTCAAAAACTGATAGTCGGTAGGATTAGGAAGGTAGTTGGTAGGTTTAGAAAGAAGAGTGAGTATAGGATTTGGACCAAAAGTTCTTTCGCAATAAGATTTCGGGTAGAGAGTGTATGTAAATGTAAGCACATGTGAAGAGTCAGTCACAATGATGAACTGGGGAAAAATATAGGAAAGCAGATATCAATAGAGACATTAGGAAATCAAGCAAAGTACAAATTGTGTGATAGGGTTAGACATTGTCAACAGGTTTGAAGTTGAATATATAATCTTAAGAAGAAACAAATATGTAGTCAAAAATAGAATTGATATTTGAGAGCATTAGGCAACCTGGACATGGATGTTTTTAGTAATCCATGCTCACTTTCCATTTACGCTTTGGTACAATTGTAAGTGTGACCTTTGCTTTTTGTGTCCAGAATATTTCTGTAATAAAATGTGTATGTAGATCAGGTGAAAAGAGTATTTCTTCCACCAATTCTGCGAGCAATATTTTGAAGACTTACAAATTAGTATGGGGGTACAAATAGGTGTACCCTGTTTCAATGAATATAGACATAATGCATGAATAGACCATACTGTGAATAAATAATATAACTGGATCCACTTTAAATAATGGATTGAATAAATATCTGAAAATTTATAAGAAATTTTATATTGATATGCAATCATTCATTCCAACCAGTTATATATCTAACGATAATCTTAGGATTATGGTTTATCATGAAGGGTGTGTGAGTTTTGGTTCAAAATTGATTATGGAAATCGAAAATAATATATTTGGAAAAAAGTCTCATGAATAGACCAGTCAAGAAACACAGAGGAATACATGTGTTCTGGAGCAGGAAGTGATTGAAAGTGAAACAAATGCCTATAAATTTGCTAACTAGTGAATAAAATATATATACTGAGATTTGCATAAACTGAAGAAATAGTAATGTACCAGTGTGGAATAAAAATTAATGTCAAAATACACATCATGTCCCATAGGAACCTACATGCATTGATGTTAAACTGGGTCAGTTAAAGTAGACATATTAGGATTTGTATGCACCTTTTACTGAAGTTAGTTTTCAGTACTAGGAAACAAATATGTATTTCGGGTGGATGAATATTTTTAAGAATAATCTTGTGAAAAGTTGATTATTAATCCACATACATGAACATGAATGAATTTAGGGAGTGTATATAAGACACACATATTTCATATTTTTAAAAATATGGAGAGTATATATATATATATATATATATACACACACACACACACACACAAACACAGACATTAAAAAGTAGCAATATATATGCCAATCAAAATTCATCATGAAATATATATCATAAAGATGCAAAAACATTCATTTTAGTGAACATGGGTTTATGTATAATGTTGTTCCACTGGGAAGCTCACCCATAGGTTGAATTTTCAGTTCCAACAGCGTTTAGGAGGAGTGATCACTTCTCACACTTTGTATCTGCTAAGTCATATACCTCACAAGGATGTACGTGTGATACCTTGTAGGATTCTATTTGTGCATATAAAAATACATGTGCTGAATAAGCTCCAGAGAATGGGAGACAGTAATTCACATATTTGTTAACTTTAAAAACACATGGAGAACTATTTCAATTAAATATTGAATAGATTTATAACACCTACCCTTTATCATGCAAAAGGCAAGTCCAACTCTGAACTGCAAGTATTTATGTACTGTTTGGGTTATTTTCTTCCATCATATTTGGATTAGTAGTCAGAGTCTAGTAGAATATGGGTTAGTGTCAGGGATTCAGAATTTCAAATGGAAAATAGAAAAATTAATCTTCTGACTCTCATCCAGAACAATGCCTTGTCATTAATTTCGCCCCAAGGGAGACACAATTAGAGTAGAAGAGTTACAAAATCTGTGATTACATTTCTGGAATAGAAAATGCTCAGGAGTGCACAAACATGGAGGTGGAATAGGAGTTTCCAAAAGTAAGGACAGGGTACACACTCCACAAACATGAAGCTCTGCTTGCCTAAAACTTCTTGAGAAACTGCCAGTGAAATTGGGCACTGAAATATAGGTTGTTGTCAGGAGTTAAGCTTCCTTTGTAGTGAGACCCTCAAAGCTGTGTCTGCATCTATGAGACCTGGAGGACAACATTTCTCATTTTCCAATGAACACGAGGCAGCAGTGCTGAATTCTCTCTTTGTAGGTAAACTGTGGGCACTGGGGGCTTATTGTCTCCCCGTGTGGACTGTGAAACCATTTGGTCATCCTCCACTTTTCGTGGTGTTTCTTGCTGCTGCACTTGGAGTTTGGTTCATGCTTCACGAAATACAAGGAGTTCAACTGGGAAACAGTGCTTGAGGTAGTTCTGTCACGTGTGGTGGGTCAGGGTCTGCAAGAAAATTCACCAACCAGGCTTCTATCTCTCAAAGATTGCCCGCTTGTCCATAGCAACCTGATTCTGAACATTGCCCTGAAACTACGCCATATAACAAGATGCTTTTACATATAAGGGTCTGATGTCTGCACTCTGTCAGTTACAAGCCATTTGGAAGCCAATGGCAGATACAAATGGCCCCACCATGATGTTTTATCACACACCTCTCCACCACTGCTCTAGGCCCACTACTCAGCAGGCTCCAAAATACTGGCTTCTCTGTTCTAAACAAATTTCATGAAACCCTGTCAATCAAGGCACTGTCTGGTACACTCATGGTAAGCAACAGGACATCGAAAGTTTCTACAGTTCCACCTGGTCATGGAAATTTCAAAAATTTCGTGTTATTTATCTAGCCATTTTTCAAGGACGACGTTGGATGCACTGTGGATTTCAATTATTCAGGAACCATTAAATATTGAGAAAGTTCATTTCAAAAAAATTCTAGAGAACTCTCACAGGCAAGGCTTTCCAAAGAGTGGACAAAGGTCACTTGAAGCCAGGACCATTGAGGTCCTATGTCTTTTGACTCTCAACTATGGCTGCCAAGTCTTTCAGAATAAAATCATGTGATATCCAGGCTGAGATTCCCAGTTCTTTGTGGAAAGCCACCCTGGTCCTAGATCTTAGGTTCCAAGGGCGACTCTCATGCGTGGCCTCCTAAAATCCCAACACAATTCATGGCAATACTTCTCTGAGATCAGTTTCAAAACTCAGTCTCTACGTGGAAACACACCAGAGTTCAAGACCAGTTGACCCAGTCATCTCTTCCAACCGCCACACCAATGACCAGAATTAAAACCAAAACACTCCCACATGGCCCTCATTTTCTTCCATATAGTCACTCATCATAACCTTGGCTGGAAGTTTTTATGAGGCACACAGCCCAAGACAATGTCAAAATAAGCTCCCTTGCCCTTCATTTGTCTAAAGTCAGTGTTTCCTGGACAACGTTCCTGTGAACCAGGACTGATCAAAGAGGCATGCCATTAATACTGTTCCGCTTTTCCAATTTGAGGCATACTGACTGTCGGGTATAGTTTCTTTACGTGATTTGCAGTCATAAGAAAACCCAAGCACCTATGGGCTAGCCTCTGCAGGGCTTGAAGAACTCAGTTGACCCAAAGATCCCTGTTATCACTTGATGGAGATCAGGAACCTTACAGAGGAAGGCAAGAGACTTCATCACAATGACTTCTCTTTTGGCCATTTTGGATTTGGATGCACACATGGGATCTTTCTTTAGGTCCATCAGGTGCTGAGAATCTAAGCGATAATCTCAAACTGCACTGAGAGGCTGATTCAGACATATCCCTTTGCAAAGCAATTAAGCCAGGAGCCACAGGTGATGCCCATTTATTTCCATTTGAAAACTGTTTTTTTCAGGCATTGGAAATGTGGGGCCTTAGGCAAAGACCTTCCTTACATTCAGGGCAACAGAACAATAGGTAAGCAAAATCCCAAAGCAGATTTTCTCCACTGAGACTTTCCTGGTCACACTGATATCTGAGTTTTCTGAGATATTCACCATTCTCTTCAGCTACCCAGTACATGGCCATGTCCCAGATTGTGGAGGAGATACATATCTTGAACACAAAACCATGAGCCTATGGGAGAGTGGCCAGAATTCAGGAAGAAATCACGAATGTAGGAAGGTAGTAGGTGTTGCCCATCCATATGGTAACCTGCAGTCCATTCATAAATTGGACAGGATGAATTCTGCGAAGATTTCTACTAGACAGGACACATCTATTTATGCATTCTCTTTTCTATTGTCTACAACCACGGACACAGTGGGATATGCAGACATAGAAACACTCGCCTTCTCAAAGGACTTACTAGAAACAGTCCACTCCAAACCAAACAAACCGACTTTCCTACATATTCTCAAAACATGAGACAAAATCAAACACACACACACACACACACACACACACAAAGGCACCTTCTTTCCCCAAATAGGTCTGTGACTATCCAGAGCGTCCTCTGACTGGTGGGCCATACTATGTTCCCCCGAGACGGGCTGTGCTATGTCAGATCTGGTCTCCTTGGCCAAAACAGTGATGTTATCAGGAGCCAGCGGTGAGCCACTGCCTGTTTTCTCAGGTAAAGCCCCTCTTCAGAGCTTTCCTGGCATTTGTCCATCTTCAATTTAGTTGCCAAGAAAGACTGACTCTGTCCTTCTTAAATCCAAACATTTGAGACCACTGGGACTTGGACTGGGACTGCCTCAGGGTGCCTGGCTTCCTGGATCCCAAGTTCAGAGTGTTCTATCAACAAGAAAGTGACATAGGTCACTTCATCTAGAACTGAATGAGGTCACTGCCTTGGCAACCACTTTG